>NC_051184.2:22904358-23034252 GCF_013339695.2 Rhipicephalus sanguineus
CGTGCTGTGGTCAGCATCCAAAACCCGTCACACCCCTTTGTAAGTCAGTCTATAGCGTCTGGGAGACACAACCAAGGTGACACCGTAAGACACTACCCCATCCTTGCAAATGCATAGCATCGCTGCGAGGACCCTTCTTTTTCTTGGTGCCCGATTTCCTTTTCTTTCCAGGCTATTAGGTGGCACACCGAGCGCGCGCCACCGAATGGGGATGACGTCCGAGCGCGTTCGCTGTAGTCTCCCTACCTTCCCTGCTGCTATTGACGCTGAGCAGCGCCCCAGCTAGCGTCGCGCTAAGCGGGGCTCCTCCCTCCCCCTTTCACCGCTTCCTGCTAATGCCACTAGGGGGCGGCCCGAGAAATAAAAACCTTAACGTATCTCATTAGTCGACGCTGCCGCTCTCCCGCTTTCTATTATAATCTCTGTCGCACTCGAGGCTCTTCAGTATGGTAATTAGCTCGCTGGCTGCAGATTATTCCGAAGACCGCTTGATGTACGCTGTAGCTTCCATATAGCCACCGGTGCCTTCGCTTTCTTCCGTTACTTTACTTCGTCTTTGTGTGTGTTAGCGTGTATGTGCACTCTACACCTGCATTCCGGTATATTTCGTCGGGATTCTTACATTTTTTCGTTCGGAAATCAAAAGCAAGGAATGTGGAACGGTGGTGAGAGGGGGTAAATTTGTTTCCGTACCGACTACGCAATGAGCCTTCAGTCAACGTTCGAACGTACGCCGAACACCGCCGGTGCGCATTTAGCCAATTTCACACGGAATCTTTTATCTTTTTTTTTTCCTTTTCACTTTCGCTTTCCTCGCACCGCAGGATTGGTTAATGCACGCGTGCCTTTTCTAACGATTTCGGTTCAAAAAAGCTAAGTTCACGAAACGATGGGTATAAGCCTGGTGAAATAGTCAGCAGAGCTTGCTGTGAAGTACAGTAATGCTTAACGTAAGGAACCTTACTACTTTAATAAGGACATATCACCGTTAGCTTAAGAAATTGAAGGTATAATAAGACGAAATTAAATGCGAGCGCACCACACATCACTGGCGACCGTTAGAAGGTATCCGGTGCTAGCCATCAACATAGTAGGTTGACACTCAGAGCCTATGAAGCTCGTGTGACAATAACTAAGCGCCGCCGTAATTGCTATCAATGTCCCCTCACATCGACCTCTCGCTGCGTAAGACCTGGAAGAGAATGCTTCAATGGACAGAAGAGGAACATCGAACCGTGATTGTCAAAGTTAACGCATAGACATATCTAGCACCACGCACGCATACACTCGTGTTGCACAGACACGCACACGGCCAATAAATCGATTATGTGATTACTGGATGCAAAACGGTCACCGTAAAAAAGTAAAACAATGAGCGTATGACAATACGGTGCTCTTTCCGCCATCGTGGCCGCCTTTTCTCGTTACTACAAGCCGAATCTGTGACGTCACATAGAAATATCTATAAAACATAATAATTGTGCTCTGAAGTACAGTCATAACAAAATCTAATAAGAGCGAACAAAGCAGTCCACTCGCACGAAAGGTAAGTATTATCGGGCACGCGTAAATGAAGTTCCTCTCGAGTGCCGCATTCCAACGTTCTTTTTCAAATAAACATTGCATATCGTATCGGGGTAATCACAAGGTGCGCAGCCGCGTGTGTACACAGCGTCGTTAGAATTCCTTATTCAACAGTCTCCAGAATGACAAGTGTGCTTCCTGCAATCCATCGGTTTCCTTCTTTGTTTATTCTTCTCTTTAATTCCACACGCTCCGACGTTCAACTTCAAGAGAAAAGCCGGCCCGGATTGGAAGAGTGCGGGGAGCTTGTTACGAGAGGACGCGATAAGAACAGAACGAAGTAAAGAGATTTCTGAAGAGTCTCCAAGACGCTACGCGATTTCGGGAAGTAAGAGAGAAGGAAAAAAGGACTCGATAACAGAACGTAATAAATTAACTTGCGCGTTAATTTTTGCGTGTCCTCCTCCTCAGTCACAATCCTGGAGTTGAAAAAAAGAACACAACAAGAATGAACCAATCGCAGGCAGGAATTGCCGGAAACCGAAACTAACAAAGATAAAGAAACATATCGGCACGGCTGTAACCGATAAGCGGAAGGCAACAAGAGCGACTGTAGGGACGCTCGATTACCCCTCCTTGCGAGGAATCGGCGAGATCTTCGAGATAAAAGAGCAACAAAGGAGGAAAACCCAAACACAAACAGATGATCAAGAGTTGTAACGGAAGGTGCAGGGGGGAAGGAGGAAATACGGGAGAAGCGTCTCGACATTTATTGATCATAACGACCGTCATCACTTGGTCTGCAGGACGACGCTGCAACTATGAAAGGAAAAGAAAGTAGAATAACGCGAGCTTAAGAAGCAACGGAGTCCCAGCGTGCTCATTGGAACGAATCTGCGCAGTCACACTTCTTCGATATTCCTTCTGCGATCCCGATGAGAGAATTCTTATCCCTCTTTCGGCACTCGCAAAGAGGGCTGGGTATTACGAAGAGCTTTGTTCGCGCATATTGGTTCAATCACCGCGTTGTCCTCGCTTCGTCGCGAGCGCGCGTGCTCATTACGATTCGCGGCGTTTCCTGTTTCCGGGCTTTCATTATTAAGGCTTCGAGGGGCGGTTTCCTTGTTACCCGGTTGAGTAGGGATTTTAATGCTGCGTTGTTGTGGACGTATCGATCGAAACGCGTCGCAAAACGCAGTCTCGTATGTATGGACGCATCGAAGAATTTGACGAAGCGTATAGACGTGCGCTTGGATGTGACAGCGTATATGACTGGGGCGACACGTGGTCGACGTCATTGTTGTTGGTGGTGTTGATATTGTAGACAACATCTATAAGTGCTTCCTTACGTTTTAATGCAAGGTTGTTTAAACCAGGTGGTATTAGCAGTAAATTTGGAATTTCTGGAACCAGGAGCGGCACCACATTTTTTTCAATGAAGGGGTCATGGGGGCGGGGGCGGGAGAACTTACATGTTGTGGTTGACTATGTTTACTTGAGGAGGGGGGGGTGGGGGTGTTGTTAAAGGGGGGAGGGGGGCATGCGACTAAATTTTGTTTTTTAGTGGAGGGGGGGGGGGGGGGCTGGCGCTTTCCTGTCTGGAGCCGAATTCGCTATGGAGTTACACGAATACGTATACGTCTCAGTCTCGGGCTCCTGCGGTTGAAAATTGGTTTAGGGCTGCTGGAACCGTTAACTCTGTACGATGGTTATCTGAGCGGCCGTCTGGAGTTAGTAGCGAAAGAAGCGCCGGTTTTGATGTCATATGCTTAAATATTCATTTTCCATTTTGTGAGTGGCCGTCACCGTTATCGTCAAACATTTTCTATTTTCTAGACGGGACAAAGATCTCTAACACTAATGTTAGTCTCCACCAAATAGATGATAATTCAGGAATCGAAATAACAGACGCCAAAGCAGCATTCGCGTTGAACCATTAGTGCCGTGTTCGTAACATAAAACCGCGGCGACGACTAACGACATCGGGTGTAATGATCAAATAATTTATTTCTATGGAACATTTGCCACTGATACGAATATTACTTGCGTAATACGATAGTTTAGTCTGAGATATATAACGAAGTACGAAATCGCTGGATCGAGAGGCCGGTTCCTAAACAAATGTACTAATGAAGTTGGACCATCATTACCGCCAAGAATACCGAGAGCACGTGCGCCACTGTTTGTATAAATGGCATGCTTTATTTCCGCAAAGTGAAGTTCTAAAGTCAGAAATATCTAGTGAAAACGATCAACTTTCAGTCACCGAAACTTGAAAGAATGAGAATAACAACTGAACCGCGTTTTTTTTTTTTTTTTTTCCTTTTTGACCACCTAAGGAAGAGCTCCGGGGCAGGCCCCGAGCATGGCACATCATTATGAGTCCAAGCGAAGGAAAATTCAAAACCGCGTTCGTGAAACTGAAAACTGTCTGCTCTTTAACTTAAATTAAGATAAAAATGGCAGCCAGTATTCTTTCGTAATATAAACTCTCAAAGCACTAGCTCAGTCCAGGTCATTAAGCAGCATGCGTCCGCCAGCTTGAAGCTTAATGCAGTGTCATCTGCATGCTAAAGTTCTTCATCAAAAAAAAAAAATCTTCAAAGCGCACTTCCGCTGCTTCGGTGCGCAAATATAATCGCCCAAGCGAAGTTCGCCCGAAATTCTTACGGCGGTGCTCAACAGTGAACACATAATTTATTAGGGAGTTTCAAGATACGCCCGGGGACACTGCAGCTTTGAGCTTTGTACTGAAAATTAATGCGCCGATTTATTTTGCCTAGACTTTGGACGTCGGCTATATTTTCTGTGCATAAATTTATAACATTGAGTGAAATTAAGAGACGCTTTATATATACTTTTACGCAGAAACTATTTCTCGGATATATTTTTAAATATACATATATATTACCTTGTCGTTAGCAGACAAGTTGCGCAAGCGGCTGTATACCGCGTGGAGGAAGTCATTAGAAGGACTACCTGTCGCGAAACTCGAGGCCGACATATATATATATATATATATATAATATATATATATATATAGATATATATTATATATATATATATATATATATATATTATATATATATATATATATATATATATATATGGTGGTGGTAAAGAGGAAGGAATCATTCAGACCATGCATGTTAGAATAAAGAAGGAAAAACGGAGTATGACGGTCGTTGGTTTGGCGCACTATATTTGCGAACGTTTCGCCTAGTCTTTCCGGTCCGCGGTCGAAACGTCGAATACAAGTTTTTTATAAAAAAGCGAGGCGCCGCAATCAAATAGCTACTGAGTTGACGCAGTATCACGGCCGCTCGGTTTATCCTTGTTTGAAAGCAAGATATAATCATATGAACGAATGATATCGCTTACATCAATGAATGAATGAATGATGAAACAAAAGATAACAAGGGAACAGCGAGATTGCGCTGATCACTGCGCACAAACACACGTTTCTGTTCCTAGGTAGTTAGGGTAGTTCTGCTTTGTTTCCAAGCTTGCTGCTCATTCGGAACCAACTGGACTCAAGGCCATTATAATAATACTATCTGGGGTTTAACGTCCCAAAACCACGATATTTATTAGAGACGCCGTAGTGGAGGGCTCCTGAAATTTCGACCACCTGGGGTTCTTTAACGTGCACCTAAATCTAAGTACACGGACCTCAAACATTTTGGCCTCCATCGAAAATGCAGCCACCATGGCCGGGATTCGATCCCGCGACCTTCGGGTCAGCAGTCGAGTGCCATAACCACTAGACCACCGTGGCGGGGCTGGACTCAAGGCCAATATTCTAGGACCATGGACATCATTATCGCCATCATCATCAGTTATTATTATCCCTTAAGGGTCCTGGGTTCCGCATTACGTAAGGAGGGGGGGGGTAGCGAAATATATATACAAGGTCACATTTGCACAGGAATATCGGAGAGAAAAAGGCATTTAGTTTTGTGCACTGCTATGAAACAAAGACAAAAAAGGATATATGCTACGTGTTTACAAAGTATTTGCATGGTGGTTTCACAAGCACAAAAAAAGGGAAAAAAAAACATCGTAGGACGTGTTTACAAAATGTTTGATGTAATGGTTTAGGAAGCAAAATCTGCAAGGGGTGGTTGCGTTACACATTGTTATGGAAGCGAGGACAAAGAAATGATATCACTTTAGAGGTAAAGGGCAAAATGTTTATTATAAATCAGGAAAAGGAGCAGCTGCAAAGTAAAATTCGAGTTTCACATTTGAGTCAGTGAAGTAAAGGTCTCTGCTGTTAAGTTTAATTTTGCCTAGTGAGCTGATACCAACTGCCTGAATTTCGAACTGTCACGTTCATGGACGATTGATTCGGGAAGCGAGTTCGATTCTTCTACGGCCAAGATTAAAAAATATTTATTGAAAGCGTTTGCAGAGCCAGTTGTAAGCTGCACACTCGTGGAATTGAAAAGCCGACGTGAAATGGAGGTTCGAAGGTCAGGGCGATTGTGATACAGGTTACGAAACAGTGCCAGCCGCAGTGTCTTCGTTGAGTTAAGAAGTCGATGTCGATGGATGATTTAATGGCACTAACGCTGACCCAACTACTATATTCAGAGCTGATGAAGCGAGCCGCCCGACTGTGGATGCTTTCTAGTTATTCAGTTAAGTACGTAATTTTGATGTGCGCTCCATATCGGTGCCTCGAAGGCACGAGAGACAATGAAAGGGCTATCTGAAGTGCATAAAGTCAACAGGTCTGTGCGATCGCGTGTATACTTACGTGCTCCCCCAAGTGTGCTTGTGATGCTGTCCACCGCTCTCTTTTCTTCTTCTGTCTCTCTTCTCGTCCCTTATCCCTCTCGCCCAGTGCAGGGTAGCAAACCGAGCGTGCGTCTGGTTAACCTCCATGCCATTCATTGCATTTGTCTACCCCCCCCCCCCCCCCGCTCTCTCTCTCTCTCTCTCTCTCTCGCGCGCGCGCGCGCGACACCACCTATAGTGTTTCCACATTACGAATTTCTGGGATAGGCTTATACGAGCGCATTATGCTACACTGCACAGCTTCCTGAAATCAACGTCGTAGTGACTTAATGCCCGCTTTACATCGAAAATTTATTATTGGTAGCTATGTGCAGATATGCTAGTTTCTTTGCCCGCAATACAGAATTATGGAATTCGATACCTGGCCGCATCCGTTCACTCCCGCTGAATGATTTTGTGAATACTGTTGTTGAAAATTCATTATGTATAACAAAAGCTTAATACCGTTATTGTTGTAAATGGTTTTTTTTGCTGTTACAGCTCTTGGTGTCATTTGTCTGTCCGGCCTTTCTGCAATGTATAATCCCACTCCTGCAATCACCCTCTCACATGGAGGCAGTACGTAAATAAAAAAATTAAATAATAATAACGATATCTGGGGTTTTTACGCGCCAGAACCACGATAGGATTATCAGATGCGCCATAGTTGCAGGGCACGGAAAAAAAAAAAAATATAAGAACGGCCCAGGCCTGCGCTGAAACCGCAGCACAGTCACAGCGAAAGCTGGAAGAGCGGCGTTTCTAGAGCCCCTTGTAAGCTCTCTTGGGGCTACAATACAAGTACACTAGAAAGGTACCCACTACGCCATAAATCACAATTTTTGTGAAGTTGGGAAGCACCTACTAAACCATTATTCGTCATTCTGCGGAGAAGCGAGGCACCAGCTACAAGTCTGTAAGGCATTATGTGCACTTCGTTGACGCGACGACTGATGACGATGGAGAATTATGGCTCAGCCCTTTGTAATGGGTTGGAAGCTTTAAACGGCCCACCAGTTATGTAATTTGCATTGGGTGACGCCCGGTCGCTATTTCCCTCTCCCGTCATGCTGTATAACATATGTTGACGTGGGAGAGAGACGGGGGGGGGGGGGGCGAAGAACTTTACTGAGACCCCGAGGGAATGGATCATGCGCTTATGGGTTTCCTTGGCAACCAATGCAAGTGCAATTGCGAGGAACCCACTACGCTATAAATCATTGTAATTTTCTAGAAGGAGGGCAGCAGGCACTGTGCCAGTTTTCGTCGTTCTACGGAGAGCACTGGTACCTGCTAACACGCATGAAGTGCATTATGCGCACTTTGTTGATGCTGTGCCTGATGACGGTGAAGAATTATGGCAGAGCCCTTGGTAATGGGTTGGAAGCATTCAACAACCTACTCGTTGCGCAATTCACATTGTGTGACGCCTGGTTACAGAATTCGCGGTCTGTGCGACGCTTGGTGCTTATTTTACTCTTCTACCACGCTATATTGCATATGGTAACGTGGTTCCTTCCCGACATCAAGCCTGTATAGGACCTTTTTGCAAAGCAGTTTCAAGCACCGGCATGGCTCAGAGGTTGAATACTGGGCTCCCACGCAGAGGGCCCAGGTTTCGAACCTCGTTCCATCCTGGAATTTTTTTCCTTATTTCGTTTTTTTTTTCTTATTTCGAGCGATACTGGTTACGGACACCGGCGGCGGCGGCGGCGGACAACTACGGCGCCAAAACGGCCGGTGAAATGATCTCATAACAGCTTTCGCTGTAATATTGACCCTTCTCGTGTTCTTTACCGAGCACTGACATTGCACAGTACACGGGCCCTCTAGCATTTCGCCTTCAATGCGAATATGCGACCGCCGCAGCCGGGATCGAGCCGGAGATTTTCGAGACAGCAGCCGAGCACTGTAGTCCACTGTCACAGAGGCGGACGCTATTGATACGCCTCGCTTTCTGCTGGCAGTAGCCCGGATAACGCGGAAAGTTACGGCATTTCCGAAAGGTTTTTCCCGCCCAAGTATCCCACATAGTAAACGTGGAATTCACGAGGTCTGCGCGACGTTTTAGCAAGCACCATTGTTTTCAGATTACCAGCGCGAGTTACTGGGTGCACTTCATCAGTTTATAGACGCGCCTAGACTTATAGCACTACCGCACTGCAATTGCGCACGGTTGCAGGAAACAAAAGACTAAACAGTGCTCGGGGCACAGCCGGCAATCTCTCTCTCTGTAACAGCTCCCGTTCTGGCGCAATGCCATCCTCGCCATTTTTCAAACGTCGCGACTGAAGTGCAGCGTTTCTGCCAATTTGCACACTGCGATGAACTGTGCACTGACGTAAGCGTCACAAAATCACCACGGGCACGTGCGGCTGTAGATGTCATAACCATTGTATTCCATTACGTAGAACTTTCGAAACTTACGTAGAACTTTCGGAGATCGAACCGGCGACCAACGCCTTTCCGGGGTGGCTTAAACAACTCCGCTGTTAAAACACGTGACTAGGAAATGTTCTGAACGCTTGGCAACGCCATCCAAAAATATCGATGGATCTCGTTGGCCGGAGCATTTTGACCTCTCCTTTGAGCTGGGCGTCGGCGGGACTTTGAGAAATGGCTTTATGCGTAGCGACGCGCAAGTGTCCGGATGAGAAGACTTGATAAAACGCGCCCCGTCACCCTAGAAACACCACAAACACACACACACACACACACACACACACACACCACACACACCACACGCGCGCGCGCCGCGCGCAACGCACGCACGCAGCAGGCAGCACGCGCGCACACAGACGCACAATAAAACATGGGACAGTCAAAAAAAAATAAATCTCGCGGCGCTTTTTTCTGCCAGCCCGGGAGGCGAACGAAGAGGTAATACAAAACCTTTATTCATTCAGAAGAGACGCAAGAAGGAAATTACAGAAACGGGACCGTCGAATCATTTATCTGTTATTGCTTTATCGACAAGGAAGCGATATTTCTGCGCCAGACGGCCGACGACAGATAACCGACCAGCCGAAAGTAATGAAGGCCTCTCGAATAACGCGTCGATACCATCTAACTATGCGGCGGGCCTCGTAGTGTGAAGACCTGCCATGAGGGCCCCGTCTGCAATTTGATTTTTTTTTCTCCCTTGGAATTCGCGCTTGACCATTGCTCGTTGTCCGCGGCTTTCGTTTTGTTCTTGATATCGTTTGAGGAGGTTCGGGCATTCAGATTGTGTTGATCATTATTATCGCCTAGCTTGCAACTTGCGTGTGTTTCATTAAAGATGATCCGGCCAGGCGTTCAATTTTCGCACCTACTCGCTTGAGGCAACACATCTGCTAACCACTGTTTCGACGTCGGATTATGTTTGCATAAATCATGGGTTAGATCTCCATCAATCACGAGCAAACAAGTGTTAACTGCGTACAAAACAACGCTTCATTTTTTTTTTATTTCTTGTTTTCTGCCGGTGCACGAAGCTGCTTAAGTTTATAGTTCCTCCGATGAAGCAGCTTGTACCACCTTCAAAGATGGTACTTTCGCAACGGGTAAGTTGTGCTAACATGATGAATCAGCACGAGAGATAGACACTTTGGAAAGGAGCAATAAAATAAAAGCAATAAGTCTAACCTTAATTTTATACAAAAAATACTTGTGATTCCCCTTTCATAGGAATAGTTGATTACAGGAAAATGAAACGTGTCTCAACAAAAGTGTAGTTGCCGCAGCGTTGGACGTTGAGCAAATGCCATTTTCACTGTTTGTATTGCTATTGCGCCGGCGTGGCAGCCGTTGACGTGGATACACACATGTTGACATCCACTGACACATCTACGGCGAGCATTATTGACCCGACTACTTAATGTATTTGGCAGCCCGGTGTGTAACGATGCACTTCCACTGACGAATGCAATAGGAAGAGTTTGTATAGTGTCCTCACACTAGTGAAAGCGTGTCTCCCGCTCTCGCGCATCTCGATGGCCCAATGAAGTGATGGCTAAGCCGCGCCTAGATGTGCCCGCAGCATTTCGGCGTAATGCTTCGTGGGACCGCTCAAAGATGGTTGTGCCATCCCTGCCCAAGCTGAAAGCATATGACGCATTCGCGCGATCAAGCCTGTTTGCGTTTGCAACGTGATGGTCAGCGCTTCAGCCTCGTGAGTACGAAATCGTCGGAGTCGGAGGTCAATTAACTCAGATTTCTTTCTCAATTTCATTCCAGATACCCGCGTACCCCTTTTATTGACGGAATGACGTGCGTCGATTCTTGGTGGATCCCAGCATGAAATACGTTCGCATTAAAAAAAAAAAAAACGCTTGATGAGAACTGGCTGTGACGTGTGTCGAACAGGAGGAAATTGGGATTACCACAGAAGAGGAATTTATATTAACGATAAAAATACGATATATTTTACTTACATGGTGGTCAGAAAGAGAAGCTTGGTAAAAAAAAAATCGCAGAAGTTACACTGCAAAGCGAAAGGAAAACATGCTTTCGCAGTCACATGCCATCATGGTGAGGGCCGCGTGAATGCGAAACTTTTGGCCCGTTGCTTTAGGTATTAGTTCTATGGACTGTTGTACAGTCACCTCGAAAATGATTATTGTGCCCACATACGCGATGAAAAATGGAGCTCACTCAGACACACTCATCAAATATACTTTGCCCATAGGGCTCATTCGGACTCACACTCACTAAATATTTCCTCCACTGGACTCACTCGGACTCCTACTCACTAATATATTCTCAACCAGACTCACTAGGGCTCAAACTCGTCAAATTATCAGCCACTCAGACTCACGACTCGATCTGCGTCTGAGTGACGTCGACCCATGAGTCCGTTAGCGTAAAATTAGCTTTTAAGTAGGGGTGTGCGAATATCAAATTTTCGAATACGAATCGAATACGAATATCCACCTTCGAATATCAAATCGAATATCGAATATCAAAGGAAAATGCCTACACAGTAACAATATTTTATTTAACATGTAGCTATTTGAAAAAGAACCATTAACAAGCCCGACTGGCAGCAAAACACACACTGCTATCTCCAGAACACAATGTCCAGGCTAGCACAATGCAACATCACAACACAAGCAAATATCACGGCACAATGAAGTAATGACTTGATGTATCATGAAGAATATGAGTTTGCTCCACATGATCAGGCAGCAGGCACTCCCTTCTAACAGAGGACCCCCCCCCCCCTGCCACTGAAAAGGCACGCTCGCTTGGAACAGAAGTGGCTGGTATAGGGAGGTACATGGGGCAAAGCTTTGCCGGACTAGGGTATCTGAAGGTGCCTACAGTCCGCCACCAGTCACATGGGTCACTGTCCTTTCTTCAGAAGTGGTCCCGCATAGTGAACGAGTGGTAGTGCGGCACGTTAGGGCCGCATAATATTGAAAATGTACGGTTACATGATCGCCAATAGCGCTGCGCGTCGGATATGCACCAGCAATAAATCATACGTATTGGGGCGCTCGGTCGCAGGCAGATATTGTGACTCCGTGTACTTACGATGTTTATCGCTCCTCTCGGCAGCATTTTTAGCGATACGAACGCAGCAGAAATGTGGAAGACGAGTTATTTTACGCATGATAATCGAATCGCATATTCGATTTTTTCGAATATTCGAAGTTATCGAATATTCGAAACTTTTCGAATACACGATTTTCGAATCGAATACGAATATTTCGAATGTAATATTCGACGAATATTCGAAACTTTCAAATTTTCGCACACCCCTACTTTTAAGACCATGGTGTCAATGCCTCTTTAACTCCAATACCTCGCATAATGTGTGCTTCACCTGCCCCTTTTGATATCGCATTTTCAGATACGAGTTAACAGTAGTCGCAATCCAGTAAGGGCATTTTTATTGAACGAGATGGCTCACGAGAGATAATTTTATTAAGAGATTCTATTAGTGAAAGAGTTTGTCGAGGGGGGGGGGGGTATGCGAAGGCACCTCCAACCCCTCCCCACCCCCCGCCTCTCGCGCCGCTGATCAATAATTATTGAGCTGGCGTATGAACGCTAGTGAGTTGAAGTAGGGTTGAGTAGACGTAAATATAAACGTGAGCTTACATAAGGTTGATAGTAATGCTGAAGTTGAGTAGTTATCACCATAGGTCGGCCAAAAAGAAAATGTGGAGCTCACTAAGACTAACTCAATAAATATATTTTGCCCTTATGGCTCACTCGGACTCGGACTCACTCAGACTCAGGCTCATGGCTCGATCTGAGTCTGAGTGAGCGGACTCATGAGTGAGTTTGGCTATTGTGGAACTATTCTGTCATATCTCGGCTAAGAGCTAGCGGTCTTTCTCATTACTTTCCTTGACGTCCGTCAATTCAGCACAGTTTCGTCATGCTACTAATACCAGGGTTCTTCAATAATTTTTGAGGGAGCCTGCTGGTACATGTTCTCGCGATAGTGTTGGGGATGAAAGAGATAAGACAGGCAACACCGTACCCATTCGAGGACCTGCTTGCCGCCTCTCAGCTTGCGCTCCACTTCCTCGTAGTCGCAGGAGATGTCGATCCGCCTGTCGGAGCTCTGCAGCACGTACGGATGATGCTGCACGACGATGCTGTTCAGGAATGTCCCGTTGCCCTGTGCAGATCGAGACAAGACAACGTGTAAGAGAAATGTCGCGGTCAAATCACGTAATGGCGCACAAAAATGGCCTTAGAGATTACCGTGTTTGCAAAGTCAGGGTCTAAACGCTGATGGACATGCGCAAAAAAAACTATATTATAAACACCCTATTCGCCAGTGTTTCGTGTTGCTGCAGAGTGTGGCAGAATTGTCCTTTATGTAGTGCATGGCCAGTTGGCATTTATGAGTAGCTGTCGCCCTCGATGGTGTTGCTGTGTGAGATTTTTTGATGCCATCTTATTTTCACGGTCGTTATTGGTCAATAAATCGTTTCGTGAGTTTTACCTCGTAATAATGGAAGACTTATGGCAAATGTCTTCGCTATGGCTGAAATGTTTATTGTTTCCGCGCTACGATTGTCGGAAATGGTAAGGAATAACTGAGCGACGGTTTATCGAACGGGATAACGGCAAATGTGGCACTCGAGTATACGTCGTACAAGAGGACAGCAGTGATATTTTTTTCCCCATAACAATACGGACACTTCAGATTAGTTCGCCGTCGGCGTCGCCGTGGTGTTCTGTATAAATTCTCTATTAATAGCATCGGTGTGGGCGTCACGGCGACCACGACGGTGTATTCTTACGGAGCGTCCACATAATTGAAATAGCAGTAATAGCGGCGCCGGCTGCGGTTCCTACATAGCGTACGAAGATTAAAAAAAAAGAAAAAAAAAAACGCAGCCCACGTGCGTACCAGGTTCTTGGTGCCGCACTGCCGTCCGTGCAGAGGAACCGTCAGCGCCACGTGACCCGTGTCGGTGACGGAAGACGAGAAACATTGGTGCGGGTGGCCCACGGCGTAAACGCGGCCGCGGAACGATGACGTCACCTGGATGATGGCCGTCATGGCGGTGGCCTCGCAGCGCATTTCCACTGCGAACGAGAGAAAGCGAGAACAGAAACACTTCTGTTAAAAAATCCGACTTTCGCGTTCTCAAATCGATGGCTTCAATGAGACTTCGTCATTTCATTTTATTCGCTGTTGCGTCTGACATCCTTCGTCGAACAAAGTTGCTTGTTATCGATTGCAAGTATAGCTATCTGCTATAGTGTTGACGTGCGTGTGAAGTGTACTTTAGTGCGCTGCGTTGCAAATCTAGCTTGAAGTGGTGCTTTCTGGATGTTGGGAGGACTTCGAATGAAGATACATGACATGTGGCGGCAATCTTCCACCCCCCTGATTATTTATCTGCTGCCCTAAACGTGTCGCCCTCTTGCCTTTAAGCATGAAATGCGTTTAGCTCCGGTTGCTGGCCAATTTCGGGTGACCTTGACCCAAAAGCCAAAGCCATTATCCGGGCACTCAAACAGGTGACTGAATTTCGTTCACTACACTCCAGGTGACTCGAACGAGAACATCCGGGCAACCAGTAAATAGTTAAGAAAATGCGGTCTCTGATCTCCAACCCTTTGTAGAGGACAGCACTACATAGGCTAGTTACTGCCCAAACAAGTATAAAAAAGGAAAAGAAAGAACGAAAATGCGGCAAGTTTGCGCTAAGTCGCGCAAAGCTTGGCACAGCCAAGCTGGTGAATCCTCGTGTCTTTAGGCTAACGCCGGTTGCTGCTATGACGTAATAGGTTCTTGCTAGGTTTTGCTATGTTGTAACTAGGTTTTGCTTGAGCATCGGACCATCTTCGCTGTGCAAGCTTAGTGCACATAGTGCAAGCTTCCCGCATTTTTCTGTCTCCATTATTTGTATTTCTTTCTATTTCTATCTATCTTTCTATCTTTCTGTCTTTATTTCTCGCTTGCTTCCTAATTCATTTCTATCTTTCGTCTCTCTCTCTCTCTCTCTCTATTTCTGTTTGCATTTTTTTTTCTTTTTATATCTCTCTTGTCATTCTGTATATGCTATTGTTTCCTCCTCTCCCCTCCTTCTTTCCCTCCTCGTCACCCTCACATCCCTTGCCTATCCCCTTGCTATACGATACTATACAAGGCTATGCTATGTTCTGCCAGCGTGCCTGGATAGCCGAGTGGTTAAGACGCTTGCTTTCGGATCGTGGATACGCGGGTTCGAATCCCGCCGCTTCGTGAGGAATTTTTTTTTCGCCAAGATTTTCTGTCTTTCTCTTTCTTTCCATCTCTTCCTTTCTTTCTCTCTTTCTCTCCTCCCTCGATATACGCCGACCGTCTATTGCCCAATTTCTGTGGCGCATACCCGTTCACGATGATGCTGATAGTTTTTAAGTGACGACGCTACGCCGAGCTAGACCAACTTCGCTGTTAAATGCTGCCTTCGAGTTCTCCACAACGTTTGTTCACAATACCACTGAAGCTGTAACTTGTGGAATGCTGAAGATTTAGTTGTCATTTCGAAAAGCAACGTTCCAGAGGCAGATACAGGGCACCGTACAGTTGATTGCATTTTTGGGCGCTAAGAGCCGTTGCTCTTTTCAACGCCAGTAGTACGTGAGCTTCGCGGCGCGAGCTTTGCGCCGCCATCCTTCGAGAGATGGCGCCGCGCTTCGTGACCTTGCCGGCATCGTGCGACGCTGCGCGGACGGCATTTGGCCGGCACAACTAGCAACGAGGTTCGTTCAAAACGGGTTCATTCCAGCTCAGTAAACATTCAGGCCTGCGTCGCGTTGTGGCCGCATGTTAAGATTGTGTCTAGTATCATCTCCGACAAATATGTTTGCCGGTAGCTATTTGATGCTTACATCTACTCTCGATACGCGAGCGCCAGCCATTTTTAGGAGCGAAGCTCCTTAGGCCCGCACCCTGCCGTCGAAGCTCCCTGCAGCATAGATGCGGCGCCGGCGCAAAACGACAATAGACAGATTTAGTTGAGCGCCCGCAACAACGTACGGACGCAGCCTGCCATAGGAAATGGCTGGCAGGCTGCGTCCGTACGTTGTTCCGGACGCCCAACTAAATCTGTCTATTGAAACGCAAGGCAAAATGGCGCGGCGTTCGGCGCAAGTCGCAATAAACATTTTCAAAACGTACATAGTCGTTCGCGTCCCATTTCTAAGGTGCTTCGCACAACTGCTGATTTTTCTGCAAGTACCTAATCACCGTACTGAAAAAAAACAAAAACATTTCCCTCTAGGGCTCTGTCTTTTGATATTGTTATCTCCACGCTAACATTGCTTATGTCATCCTGAGATGCGCTTGCCTAAAGGATATGAAGCAACCTTAAATAGTTTCAGTTTTGCAGCATTATTTTGCGTTTTATACAAATGACAAAGAGAGGTACTGAGAATGCTGGCGATCTAAGCAGAACAAGCATGGGGTGTTTTCGGGAGGAGATATGTTTGCGGTGTGATGCAATGATGGCTCCATTGGCAATCGACGGTAGACGCATTTCTTTCTGGGCGAGTTGCTCACATTGCTTAGGTACACTTGGCTGTGGCGCAAAATCCATACATGCTCGGACAAACGGGACGTTGCATTAACGACAGACTGAGGGAGCATGCTAATAGCATAGGTGAGAGAGATTATGCGCATCTTCCAGCGCATTGCAGCGCCTGCGGTTGTGTACCATGCTGTGCGTAAGTGCTCACTCTCGGCAAAAGTAGCAAACAAACTTCTAGAGAGTTGTTGGAAGCCTTCTATATCAAAAAGAAAGAGTCTGATTCTGTCACTGACACATCTGTAACTTTGCATTCCAGAGAAATGCGCTTTCTCGATAACATGTTATCTTGAGCATGTCGTCCCGCATCACATTCACTCTTCCCGCATGCATGGAAATTTACGTGTCTTTTTTTCTCGGTACCTTTCTGAGAGTGTCATTAAACAGTTGATAGCCGGCGCTTCACTTTCTTCTCTTCTCATCGCTTCCCTTCTTCACTAAATGTATTTTGCGCCACAGTCAAGTGTATCTAAGCAAAGTGATATAGTGTCCTTGACAGCTTTCGTGAACTATTAGTCGGATTTGCTGCCCGTAACCCATCTGCTACAAGTGGTATAGATAACATGGTGCTATAGATACCTCATCAAACGCGAATATTGACCGGCGTCAACACGAGTGATGCAAGAAATCATCACGCGATGTCGTCATGATAACGTCGCGGATCACGAACTTTTTGAAGTCATCATGACGTCACACGATGACGTCATCCTATGGCAGCATCGCATGGTCAAGAGTGGGCCGATCACGGATGCAAAGCAAAAGCGAGATGAGGCACGCAAAGCTTTCGGAGGGGTGAAAGGGGGTCAATAAGTCGAGTGAGAAGTAAAAGAAGATGAGTTTCGCCTTCGAGTCTTCTTAGGCGAATGCATCACGCACCCTGTGTTCATGGAAAAATGCTGCGCACTTGAACGAAGTTCTCAATGGCACTTTAACTGTATACAGCGGCGCAACATTTCAGTCTTCCCTTGCGTACGTGCTCGCAAATGCAAAAATATCACGAGCAGCGTATATAAAAACTCAATGGGACGGCCGGTATATAGCTGCAAATGATGCCGCTAAGAGAAACTGCGCTAAAGAGGCTCCAAGTGACGCGGGCCTAACGCGAAAAGCGCACGAGGGACTCTCTATATACCATCCTAAAGCGTATGTCTAGAGCCCGTGCCACAATGCGTCGCAACAGAAGGCGCTCAGTGTAGCGTGCCCTGCGCGCACTTGCACTTTATGCACGCTCTGTGGCCATTGCGCTGGAATGATACATTTCACTGCCACAGTAGCGGCGAACCGTGGCGCGAAGCGATAACGCACGTCCAGCGAAGCGACTCGCGGAATCGGTGTCAACGTTCTTTCTAAGCAGTCAATGTCCGTGGTCGAGCCCCAGCAACGGGAACTCCATTAAGCGGGCTCTCCAAATCGCGTTTGCGGATCCATCCCCCCCCCCCCCCCGACACCCTCTACCCGTCGATAGCCCGTGCAGGCCGCTTGAATTGCTACGCTCAGTGGGTCGTAAATGGATCTTCTGTTCAGCACAACTTGAAGCCTGGAGTGCAAGCGCTCGGCCATGCCGGATAACGCGAGAGACGGATTTCGATGTACTGAGTTGCATCGAAATCCGCTTTCGATGTAGCTGTATCAAATCACTTAAGATCCACTACCTTCCTCGAAAAAAATGTGTAAACAGTGCACACTGCCAATGGTACGTCAATGAAACTTGGAGGGCAGAAACACATGGTGCGTAAACGCATAGTAGCGCAATCTGTATAGGCAGAAAGCGTGAAAAGGGACGCGGCAGGATATTGGCCAGCAGCAGGCATGTAGGCAAGGGGGTAAGCCCCCCCCCCCCCCCCGAAATTCGTCCTGTCTTCTATATTCCCGGGCAATTTTTGTTTTATTTTTGCCATGCAAAAATAAAACAAAAATTGCAAATAAAACATGGCCTTTGCCATGCAAAGGCTTTTTTTTTTCGGACAATAAGGCCTTCGCCCCCCCCCCCCCCCCCGAAAAAAAAACCTAGCTACGTGCCTGGCCAGCAGTCTCACAGGGCAAGAGAAATTGCAGGCTCTGCGGCATTTGGGCGCTACGCGCTCCTCTGTACCTGACGAATAAGTGTTGACTGAATGATATATTGAGAGAGAGAACAAAACTTTATTATCACGTAAGGCGGGGCATCGCAAATGGTCGGGGCCCCTATTCCAGGGCTCTATCATTCAAAATAAGGATATTATACAAGCGTGAAAGGAGAGTTGTATCGCCTGCGACCAGACCTTTTCAGGAGAGTACTCTGACACCAGACGAGGGCGCTGCTCTCACATTTCGTTAAATAAATAAATAAATAAATAAATAAATAAATAAATAAATAAATAAATAAATAATAAATAAAAAGACAGACAAACGGTACCTTGCATTTGCCTAAGACGACTCGAAGGCGAAACCCATCTTTTCTTCTCATTCGATTGTATCGATACCCACCCACCCGAAAGTTTTCTGCACCCACGTATTCCTGCACTGCCTCCGGGATCGGAGGCACTGAAAATTTTCTGCACTTCACGCGGCTTTGCAGTGCTTCCGTGATCGGCCCACCTTTGACAAAGCGACGATGTCATGTGATGACGTCATCATGTGACGTCACACACAACTTCGGGGACATGTGACGCCATGATGACATCATAGGGTGACGTGAGGCGTCATAGGGTGACGTGACGCGGGTGCAAAAGGGGCTCCCCCTCCCCTAATTCCTAAGCCACAGCAGTCTGCCCCCCCCCCTCTCCCCAATTCGCGACACAACTCGGGTTTTCACACCCCAAGACAAATTCCTGCCGACGCCCATGGGTGACGTCATCACGTTATGATGATTATTTTTTGTGATGATCGCTCGTGTTAACGCAAACGGTCGCTTTTCGTGTTTGATGAGGCTCTCGCCTTGATAATTTCTGACGCCGGGTTGTCTCTCTTTCAGCTAGATTTATTATATATCCCACAAAAGTGCTGAATGGGTGTTTTTTGTCTTTGTCGAGGCGTTCAAATATTTTACTTTCCGCACGGTCGTAGCCCTTTGTGGCGCCGAACGCAACTGCCTGCAAGAATAAAAATATCATAGCTGAGCCCGCGCACTAAATCTTCCACGACGTTTTTATGCCTTTTGTCCGTGCACGCGAGCACGCGCACACAGAAATGTGAGTTGGACCCGCTCGTCCCGTTTTGAAAGAAGCCCGCCGGGAGGTTCTTTTCGATAGGGAAAGCTCCACGCGAGTGGGCGCACAGACAAAATCCGGCTGCTTAATAAAGAAGAAGACGAGGAGCCAGAATAAGATGGCGGCAGTATAGACGACGGGCCCCTCCCTCTCAAGAGCAGCGACCACTATGCAAACAACGCGAAGGCAATAATAGAGAGAGAGGGAGAGAGACAGGCAGAGGCGTCGCGGGAACCGGGCAGGGCGCCCGATGCGGTGATGGAAAGCGAAAGTGCAAAGTACGAAGACCCGGCGCGTCTCGTACATCCAACCCGGTCGCGCTCAAAGAACGGCGCAGGTTATGGTGGCGGCGGTGGTGGTGTCGGGAAAGGGTGCGGCGGCCGACGGGTTTCCTGCGGGCGTCCTTGAAGTGGCACGAGCCTCGGGTAACCAGTCGCGCGTGGCTGGATGAACGAGAGGAATAAACGAGTGCTTGCATCGCGCCTCCCTTCGTTCTCTCGACTCCGGCTGCTGTTCCTGCACATTCCTCGCTCGACCACGCCTAACACAGCCACCGCCATTGCATAACCGGCCTGTGCTTGTTTGCCGAAGTACTTGAGCGTTCAAATGGAGTGGAATGCGCTAATGCGTGCAGTGATGATAACGTAGGGATTCAAACACCCTGCATGTATCTTCGCGCGTGTGTTTGTATGTGCATGTGTATACGTATATACACATGCAAACTTGAAATATTTCGACGGGGAGGGGGGGCAGGGTTGACACCCCAACCCCCCCCCTTCCCCACTGCCAAGCGCTTTGGTTGGCGGTCGCGCTTTTGTCATCTGACCTGGGCCTCTCCTGCTTTGTCAAGATGTATACGATTATGGAACAATATTCACCCGGTAGTTCGAGCTATCGAGGTATGCGGCCTAGCGTTAAGGGAGAGTAGAAGGCGAGCACAGCTCTGCCCTTTTCCTGAAAAAATATTTGCAGTGGCTTAGCTCGGCTATGCCAGCATATACGTAGCGTCAGCAAACGTTCAGCTGATTATTCTTAGCTTTCCAGATCGTCTAGGATTATTAGCCTTCTTCTGTTCGTTCTTCGTACGCTGAACCGCTAATTGCCAGGCAGCTACTTCGGGATCCGATGAGATAAGCTTCTCGGCTCTCCTGCGCCGTTTAGCAGCATTTGCGCCCTCCTTCTGCATGGCGTTACCCACCTGCAAACGCCAGTCAGAGGCGCTATCAAGCGGCTCCAGCGCAGTGTCAGACGGCGACTGCACAGCGAAGGCGAATAGCTGCGCGCGCCGGCGCCAGTGTATCTGCCATGGCTACGACGTCACTCCTCTCGAATGCGCAGACCAGTAGCGGCGAGTCGCGCGCGGCGGTGGCGGAGAGCGCATGAGATGCCGGCTCCGGTAAGCCAGCTGTGTGACATCACTGATCCTCGCGCATGCGCAGCACGGCTCATGAGGATCCACGCGAAATCGGCTCCGGCTAGGCCAGTGTAGCTAACGCTACAAAAAATGCCTCTGGTCAGCAGCCCGTTTCGTCCCATATTCGTTTCCTTAGATCCTGTCGATCCACGCTGTTGCATTCACGAACTTGCGCGGTCTCCAAATAGCCGCGCTCATGGAACAAACGGACGCAGCTCAGGCAATCGCGTAACGAATACATGGACATTCACTAACATATTTTACATAACGGCGAGCCCTGCTGCCGAATATTACAATTAACTGCAACGACAGGACAAATAACCCAATGGAATGCCAGTATAGCTCACACAAAGAACACAACACACAATGTATCGCTAATGCGGAGTCGCCGACGTTCGACACACTACGGGAGCATACGGGACCGAACCATGGAATCGTACCCACGAACCACCCGCGAAAGGCGACCGTCGACTAGAGCGCCAAACCCCAAAAAGGACCGAGTGCGCGTCCTCATGCGGCTGTGTGACTTCTTGTACAGTGTACTAGAAGGTACAGTGTAGTATAGAGGTACAGTGTACTATTCTAGTACACTGTACCTCTGGCTGCCAGGGCGGCACCACCACCCGAATAGCGCCATCCCTCGTACGGCGGCGAGTGCGCTAACTACGCCGAAGGACGCGCGGGCGGGATGACGCGAAAACGACTTTACAGGAGGTGTGAGCATTCACAACCTACCAACTGTGCTTTGTGCACTTTGTCCCGTCTTCTGTCTTGTAGCGTCGTTCCGCGCTAAAAAAAGCACTATGAATTCACACCAACTAGCTAGCCCGCCAATGCACTGTGTTGCCCAATGTCCATTCTATTAAAACATACCGTCAATGCACGATCCTTTCTCGAAGAGCAGCGTGGTATCCTCTTCGCCGTCGGACGCCGCCCTGTCCTCCGGGTGGGGGCCCGCGGCGCCGCCGCTGTAGCTGTCGTCGGGGCTGAGCAGGCAGAGGCGGCGGGACTGGTCGTACACGAAGCTGCGACACACGAAGTCCGTGTGGTTGACGCACGCCTCCTGGCACAGGGAGTGCGACGTCGCCTCTTCGTCGACGAACACGTGACCCCGGCTCAGGGAGCGACCGCGTAGGGGACGGAAGTTACACCGCGGTGGTTCTGTGAAAATGAAAAAAAAGAGAGAGAGAGGTAGGAGAGAAGATTACTACGAAAAAAAATGAGCAAGGTCGTCTTTGCATGTTAGTACAAAAGGAAAGAAAAGCGTGGCGAGGCAGTTACGAAGTCATAACGAAAATACATAAAAAATGGAGCGCTCAATTGCAGAGCGTATTGTTCCCGATCACTCCCAGGGAAGCCACATCAGTGTCCGAGGAACCAGAGAACAGTAGAATCACAGCGGTTAGAGCTTTCAAATGCATTTCATAAAGATTCTGAGGCCCAATTCACGACGATCCTCGTCCATAAATGCCCACTTCGCGGTATTGGCAAACGTTCTCTCTCTACTGATCATGTCTAGTAGGAATATTGGTAACAATGTTACTGTAAGGGTATTCCGTGAATATAGGGCCCCGTGCTCTCCTGAACCCAAAAGCGTACGTGTCGATTTCGTTTTACTCGCAAGAAATATAGACTGGCTTTAAACGTCATAATGTTGACCAATTCGGGGGGTTATTCCTATATGAAAAAGACCGAGCGGGCATCTAAACGAAGAGTTCGGCGGCGCCTTGACTCACCAGAGACGCACTGGTTCTCGCTGTAGAGCACGTCCGCCGCGTTGCCGTCTTCCGGCGCTGTCCTGCGGAAGGACTCTGCCGCAGTGCGGCGGTCGTGCCTGCTGAGCACGCAGCGCTGCCTGGCCGGCTCATAGCGGGTCGAGCGGCACACGAAACCCGTCTCCGAGGCGCACATCTGCAGGCAGCCGTCCTGGTCGGACACCGCGGACACCACCTTGTCCTCGAAGCCGACCAGATGGAACTGCGGCACTCGCTCGAAGGACCAGTGCCTCAGGCAAGGCCGCTCTGCGGTGCATGTAATCAAAGCAGTGCGCAGTTCTTAGAGTGCGGGTCCAGAGCCTTGCGTATACGCTGAACTTCAACAGGCTGGCCGTTTGGGTTAGTTGAGGTAGATAATGTTATGCTCTTAACGCGTAAGTTCAACGTGTGGCGTCCCTGTGATCTTATCATGTTCCACGTTCAACTTTGGTGCTGTCAACCTAAACTGAGCTCATGCTCTTTGCTATACAGCGTACTCTGCGGGTACCTTCAGGACCTCTTAATAAATAAATAAATAAATAAATAAATAAATAAATAAATAAATAAATAAATATATAAATAAATAAATAAATAAATAAATAAATAAATACAACTCATTTTTTACTCATTTAGCTCTGAAAATGCTGCGTAAAAGGCCGTACGAGGCAACTGCCCATGTAACCACATCAATAATAATAATAATAATAATAATAATAATAATAATAATAATAATAATAATAATAATAATAATAATAATAATAATAATAATAATAATAATAATAATAATACATTAAGTAATCATAACACGATGAGTCGGTGACAAGCTTAAGTTGGTAGATCTGTATTACACACAGCATTTAATTTCTTTTACGATCATTTTGACACGGCATAATTGACTTTCTTCATAAGTGATATACCACCACATGCGCAAGTGCCGTGTTTCGTGTCATATTGAAGGACGCAAAAAGAGAGAGCTTTACATAAGAGATACCTGGCTAGCGACGAGATTCGAGTATTTTTCTTTTTTTAGCGCTCAATGTCTCCTTCGCCTCAAGCAGGTTGGCTGCAACATTCCGTGCGTCAAGAAAGGCCACAGTCGCTTTGCTAAGACGCTGTTGCAACATTTGGACTCTTTTGCAATGCCTCGGGAAGCGCTGGCATCACGTACGGGGGCCAGCGAAGGAAACGCTGTCCTCGCGAATACTCCAGCGATTCTGCAGGACCCAGACAAAAAGAAAGGAAGTGTAGGAGAATAACCCTGAGCGATATCAGCAGACACCTACGGAGCGACGAAGGAACAAAAACGCCGGATATGTGTCACGCGAGGAACCTCTCGACGCAATACGAAACGTAAAAGAACATAACAAGCAGTGCGGACGCCTAGACGTCCCACGATGCCTATTCTTTATCGACACCTTAACGCACGTTCGTAGTTGTCCCAATTGCGACATATACAGTGCCAGATGACACCGAGTCCCCAGCGGTCAGCAGAACGTGGGAGAAAAAGGAAACAACAGCAGCAACAAAAAAAGGCACGAAAGCGAGATGACGTAACACCTTTCCCCAGAACGA
This sequence comes from Rhipicephalus sanguineus, assembly GCF_013339695.2. Classification (NCBI taxonomy): domain Eukaryota; kingdom Metazoa; phylum Arthropoda; class Arachnida; order Ixodida; family Ixodidae; genus Rhipicephalus; species Rhipicephalus sanguineus. The sequence goes on from NC_051184.2 coordinate 22,928,618, forward strand.
GCAAGACACGGGCGTTCGAGAACTATATAACACCTCGCGGACGTGGATAAGAGAGCCGCAGGAAAGGAATTGAGCAATGCTGACGTGTATACAATATCGAGTAGCTATAGGATAAGGAAAGTGGAGCACTTGCGACAGATGCAAGTCGAGACCCGAATACTTGGCCACGTGGGTTTCAACGTGGAGGAAGTGCAATGGCTAGAAGAAGGAGTTCGTAGTTTCGTCAAGAAAAACCAACATCATCTACCGACCTAGCAGCGCCATCAAAGTGAGCCGGCATTCTCTGCCTTATACTGACATGAATAAATGATCAGGCGTGGATACCAGCAAGTGATGCCGCCTAGTCCCGTTAGCACCTGTATATGGCGAAAAACTTCGCACGCGTTCTACCCTTGTCTTTTTTTTCTTTTTTTATGCGAAGCTTGGATGATCCCGGTGCCGGCGAGCGCACGGAAATGCGACCCTCGATTGTGCGCCGGTACCATGCGTATTTCCACGCGCCGTTTTCCAATAAATGGTGCTTTCTCGATCGCTGGCTTGTCGGCGATGAGCCGTTTCAGATATGGCAATCTGATCTTTTTATCGATGTCACCTGTCATTTTACGTTGCCACATTTCATTGTTGCCTGGATATGAACGCACGACCGTCGTTTGTTGCCTGCAGCAACTGAGGTTTCGCGCTGCTAATCACGTGGATGAAGGTCCGATACCCGGCATGGAGGAAGGAAACATCTAGGATGGAGCATTTCGCAATGCGATATAAAGAAAGAAAGAAAGAAAGAAAGAAAGAAAGAAAGAAAGAAAGAAAGAAAGAAAGAAAGAAAGAAAGAAAGAAAGAAAGAAAGAAAGAAAGAAAGAAAGAAAGAAAGAAAGAAAGAAAGAAAGAAAGAAAGAAAGAAAGAAAGAAAGAAAGAAAAGTAGTATCTCAGGTACGCACACGCCAAGCTTCGCTTGTGCCCATTTTCACAATAGGGCATGGGCTCCTGATTTTTTTATGTGTTTTTAGCAAGGGGATGTTTCGTGGGAGTATCTATATGCGTTGTCTACATAAAGTAGAACGCGAACAGGTAACCACGCCGGTCACGCATAACTATACCAAAGCATACGCGACGTCTAATCACTCTACAGGCGGTTTCTACGAGCGTGAAGTAGCCCCGAGTGTGTAGTTTGGAATACGATTTACGCCACTGTTGCAAATGCATGCAAACCTAAAACGGCGACGACTCAGTGTAGTATAGTTTCGGGATCACTCGCGTTTGAATTTATGCTTACAGTAGATCTCTTTCGTACTGGAGAAACTATAGCGCAAAAAAAAGAAAAATACTAACAAACAGGACGAGAACAACGCAGGGCAAGCGCTACGGTTTCTATAGTACGATGAACTTCCAACACGTCCAAACTTCCTGCCTTCTAATCTCTTTCATTGCGTTAACTCGCCACAAGCTCAGTTCGGACTAACCTGCCGGTCAGAACCAGTACGTTTTTCAAACATCTGCAGTTCCTCTATCCACACCACCTTGTCCTGTTCTTAATTAAACGTGCGCAAAATTGAGCTCTGGTAGGAAGAAGGAGATCCCTTGTATGGAGCGCTTTCGCAAAAAAAAAAAGAAGAAAAAAAAAGAAATAAAAAAGAAGTCGAAGAAGAAGAAGAGAGGACGTATAATATTCACTACTCAGTAGCCTTAGTGCCAGAAGTGAAGAGCAGGAACAACTGTAGTAACACTTTATAATCCTCCAAGGAGGATAGAAAGTGTATAAAAAATCATAAATGAAGGAAAAATGCAAAGAAAGGTCCATTAGCGACACTTCGCGAGCACAAGCTCAGATTTTTACGCGTGCGTGACAGCCAAGCATCACATTAGCCCGCGGGTGCGTGCATGAGTGAATAAAATAAAGAAAACCCACGAGATGGCGAGGGGGAGACTGGAAGCGCGAAAGCGTAAAAGTAAACGAACCCGGCCTGGCCTTCCAATAGCCTTTTTTTTTCTGTACTTCTTTGTTTCTAAGCTATTCCTCCGGGGCGTATCCTTCATCTTTACTCAGGCGCCACAGTTGCCGAGTCGAGACGAAGCGGACCACACAAGAAGCGCGCTCCGAACGAGACACAAGCCAGCGGGCCATGAGGAGGGGGGTTCAGGAAACGAAGGAGGGAAGAGGGGCATCTATAATTACATCAAATGTTTGCTCGCGCCTCCGGCCAACTAGTTCGTTTTTCGCACTCCCCAGTGAATAAAATAAACCGAAAGGGAGTAAAAAAGGAATAAAGCAACGGCTTCACGCCTGAGTCCGAAACACGTCTTTGAAAAGTGCTAATGAGTTCCATTCGTTCGCGCACCAAGCCTGCTATTAGCCGCGGCGATTCGCTTCGTCTCGTCTTGCAGGGCTCAGTTCTTCGCTGGCTTCATGTTCGCTCTTGTTTGAGAAACAAATTTTAACTCGCCAAGTCGAAGTTATAACGTCCGTCCTCGCGAGTCGTTGAACGCCGCTAGCGCTCAGTTTTTAAGTTTTTATGGTTCTTTTTTTTTCTTCGTGGGTTTCTCGTACCGGGTTTGCTGGCCCCCTTGAACTTCACGCCCCGTGATTTGTCGAAGTTCGCGTTGTCAGGGCATTGTGTGACGTAGAAAGAGGGAAGAAGCTAAGTGAGACGTTACTTCCGCGATCTGTGTCCGTGTCACGTGAGCTGCAGTCAGCGAACGTTCGTCGAGTATATGTCGAAGGGAAATGCGGCGTTTTCAAACTCTGCCTTCTCTTAACCTCAGACTAGCTCCTCATTCATCGATTAAATCGTTCTTTACACTGAATGGAGAAGCTTTTCGCCTGGGTGTGCCACAGTGATATTGTTGTAAATAAAATAATTTCATTGACTGTCTCATATGTTTACTTATTTAGTCCAGCGAACACTTTTTTTATGTTGCGGCGAAATCGTGGACACGTTGCCTTGTCAACTGTTTTACAGACAAGAACACTGATGGAACACGTAGGCATGTCTACAAGACATCGTTAGACGAGCCATCACACGTCGCCAGCGGCGTCCTGTAATCGTAGGTTGCCCAAGCGCTATTGCGTCTTGCAGAATACCGGACAGGCTTAAAGCTCTCATTGTGCACCGCTTAAGGACGAATGACAGGAATAAACATTTCTCTCGTAGCTAGTCAAGGCACAAGCACGGGCTCAGCGCGAGCAGCGTTCTTTCAGGAGAAGCCAAAGAGGACGACCCACTATAGATGGCGCTCGAGAGTGCAACCCATTACTCAGTTTCTTCGCTACAGTCTGTGTATTCCTGTGATTCATCCTTAAGCGATGCGCAAATTACTGCACCATGAACTCCTACTAACTAGCTCAAACCAGCACCACTCTATCCTGATCCCTAAAGCCTGTTGCGACCGCCGTGTACTCACCGGGCAGGCAGATCTTGCGGTGGAAGCTCCAGTTTGGGTCAGCCAGCAGGTAGTCGGACTTGTTGACCACGTCGAACCATGTGAGCGCGCACACCTGACGCACGTGGTTGACGCTGTAGCCGCGACATCGGTCGTCGTCCAGACAGCGCAGGTAGCATTCCTCGGCTGTCGAAGGAGGTGCCGGCTGCGTGGGCTCCGGTAGTGTCCGCTGTCCGGCGAGCATGTCGGCAACCTTGTAACCCGACAGGCGCTCGTAGGACACGTGCTCCCTGAGACACCATGGCACCGCCGACGCCGAAGAAGTGATCGCTCTTGCCGATGCCTCGGCCGTCGTGAACTCGGGCGCGAAAGGCGACGAGGACGACTGGTAGGTCGTCGTCGTCGGCGGCGGCGGCGGCGTTGTGGGCGGCGTCGGTGTTGTCGTCGTCGTCGACGTTACTGTTGTCTGCGACGCTAGCGTTCTCGTTGTCGTCGGTACCTCTGTGCTGGAGGCAGCTGTGGCGAGGGTGGTTGTGGGTGTGGTGGTGGTGAATGGCACACCTTGACCTGCAGGAAAGGGGCGTTGCGCGTATAGCTTACTGGTGCTTAATGAATCGCCCATCTTCTCTGTGAGTGTGCTCGATTCAATGCACCAAGAAAAGCACCGTCAAAAGTGTTAGATAGACTTGACAATCGCCCATTATCGGAGGAAAAGGTCTTAAGACACTGACCAAAACCGTCCTCGGCACGGAAAGCTTTGAGAGCGTTGTTGCGCTTGTTGTGGACAACTAGTCTCAGAGAGAGACTTTAAGTAGTATCGTTTATCGCACTATTGTTCTTTGTTTCTCTCTCTTTCTTCTTTTTTTAAACATCTCTTCTCTATCATCTTTTATTCCCCTTACCCCCTTCCCCAGCACAGGGTAGCCAGCTGGTCTGAGAACTGGCTAACCTCCCTGTCCTTCCGTTTTTCTTTTCCTCTTGCTCCCATCATTGCATCGTTACAACCGCAGCCTCCGTACTGTTGCAATTCTAGTTAGAGCGCAGTAGCGCGCAGCCGAATGTACCATAGCTAACGCTTAAAAAGGTCCTGAAACACATTTCCAAGTAATCCTCGAACGATCTCACTATCGGAATTTATTGTCTCACAAAGCTACTGCCGCAAATTTTTTGTTTTTTAAATTCGGCAAGTGCGGGAAGAGTTACAGGGATTTTCCGCACGCTTTAAGCGCTTTCTCCCTCGTTTTTGCGTGCCAGTGGCCTATTGAATAGGCTTTAGTACTGCCGATCTACAGCTTCCTTTTGTTTATATCTTTTTTTTTTATCGCGCGCCTGCTCTTCTCTCCGCTGTCCTTTCCATCTTTCTTTCCCTTTCCCCCTCCCCTTAGTGTAGGGTAGCAAACCGGATGCTACAATTCTGGTTAACCTCCCTGCCTTTCTCTCGTTTTATTATCTCTCTCTCTCCCTCGTTTCGGCCCAGCGAGCGCGCTGAAAGCTACACAGAAGGAAATGTGTGAGGGGGGGGGGGGGGGTAACAAAAGGACAAGAAGCTACGTCCGCCACAGCGTGCGTGATGACCTTGAGCACTTTATCTTTCTTGTTTTCTCTGAACGCGCGGCTCACTTTCAATGGGATCACGAGCGCACTGGTTAGTTCTATAGTGTAATTCTAGCAGTGTAGAGTGTTGCGCGGGCTGATTTCGAGCTGATTTTGAAATTTAGTGGTAAATTCCATTCCGCGTGCTGCGCTATAACATTTCGCACAAATGTTTGCAGGAGCCTCAACTAACAATCGGCAGCATTCACCAATCAGCAGCAAGAAGTGTTGCAGGGCGTCTTTACGAAACATTTTATTGTCTTTCTGGCGGCATACTTTTTAAGCTTTCTGGAAATATAGACCAGAAATGAAATAATTTGGCTGCTCCTTTATGTTCTTTTTTTTTCTTTGGAAGAGACCGAGGAACGTTGAACCAATGGCAAAAGGGGTTTCCGCATACCTCAGTGCAACTCGTATTCTCGGCGACACTCCATGAGCAACAAAATATCACTGGTGGGTTCAGCTCTCTGAATTACGCTAACCTGCCCATGAGAATAGCGCGGAGTTCCGTTCTCAGTTTAAACGTCGCGCAATCTCTTCGCGCCTTGCCTGATATTGCGAAACGTCAGCGCTCATTACAACGAACGCAACCCAGCGTGAATCCCCACTTCGTATCTGCTTCATCATTCGTAATCTGCCGTGAAAGAAAGGAAGGTATACACCGCCAAAGCAAACATGTAGTGTATGAGGTTGTAGTTTGTACAGGAAAGGAAGAACGACTAGCTCTTTTATTTACTAAATAAGAGGGGGGGGGGAAGGGGGGGGCTGAATGAGGTGAGGAAGAGACGTTGTAGTTCTGCAGCTCTCGAAACGAGCAAGGTTTGAGTACGTGCTAGTTGGTGTTTCATCGTAAAATTGCGTACAGCGCAGACAATGACGAAAGGGTAGAACGAACGACAAAGACGAGCGCTGTTTTTGCCGTTCTTTCTGCCCGTTCGTTTGTGTCTGTGATGCACGCAACTTTGATACTTGACGGGAGCACGGCTTAACAACTGTTTGGAAGTGATTGGTCGGGAGAAACGACGGGAAGACGCAAACGCTTAAAGCGCCAATCTCGAAGATTAGAAAGACGGCGATTCGCAAGAAATCCAATGGGATAAAACACACTGAATGCTTCCTAGATTTGCGTGCTTCACAAATGAGTTGGCCTGTCTGTCACTAGACGTTCTTTTGTCGAAACAAAGGCAGTTACAAGTTGGCAGCCGGTAATCCTGAAGCAGATCCGTGTAGTGTGGGGAAGCTGGTAGCTAGGGGGTATCACGTAGGAAGATGGTTGCGCTTTTTATGGAAGTACTAGGGGATCATGTCGCCAATCGTCTTGATCCGACACGCCTTCAAGAGGTAGGTTAAGCCCTATCCACGCACCATTGAAGTCGAACTCAACATGATATCGAAGTCGCTGCGTTAAAACCATAAGCGTTCGTCTCGACACAGCAACCATCGGTGCAACAGAGCACAGTAAAGCTCCTCTATCGAGTCGGAAGCAGACTGTGGCTTTTGTGCGTACTGTAATGTGTCTCGTTGCGGGGCATCTTCAGCCGACACACCTGTAAGAAGTAAGTCGGTTCAGATTGAAGTAAATGTGAGCATGAAGTCACCGAGTCGAAGCCGATGCGTTCGCGTTTTAAGGTCGAAGTTAATGCGACCGAGTCCAAACGTGGACAGCGCGCAGGCTTCCTGTCAGGCCTTGCACCAATTCGACACGACAGGCGCACATGGAATCGTGCGTTTCGCGCTCATGTAAGTGCAGCTAGCGAAGTGTCTTTCTCACTCACCTGTGGTCGCTGTTGTCAAGACATCAAACAGCAGGAACATCAGGAAGGGTAATCGCGGCATCTCTAACCTTGTCATCATTCCTGCAACGATCAGAAACAGAAGAAATATGTGTAAGACAATTTTGCTGTTGTTGCACAAATATGAGAAAGTGGACCACATTACAACAGGCTATCTGAATGCTTTTTCAATATTTGGGCTGCCCCTTTCCTAAATCATACATACCGTATTTACTCGATTGTAACGCGACTAGGATTGTAACGCGAGGGGTGACCTTTCATTGCGTCCAGGAAGAAAAAATAGAACTTCGGTATTCGACTGTAACTCGAGGGTCGACTTTAGGTATCAAAAATCTGGAAAAAAAAAACTACTCGCGTTACTTTCGAGTAAATACGGTATGCACGTTGTACGTGTTGATCGAACGTCCTAGAACCTATGTATTCATGGTCACACTGAAACGTGGATGCATCGAAATTTGATATACGATACATTTACGCTACGCACGGAATTGAGGGTTCTAGCTCTTTTCTTTTTTTTTGTGTGTGTGTGTGTGTGTGTGTATGCGTGTATGTGTGTGATACCCATCAGAAATAGTTTCGTGGCTGGTTACTTCATAAACAGATTGAACTCTTTGTCTATTCTCCAACCAGAGAACAGAACAGGCGAGAGAATCTCGGCTGTGGTAGGCATTCTCCGTTTATATACGCTGGTTTCTCAAGTTGGAATAAGTTTTCTCACATCAACGTTGTGATAAAACAAACCGGATGAGTAGGGGCTGTGAAAAGCAATATTCACTAGGAAAATGAGGAAGTCAAAGTTCAAGTTTTGTAGAGACAACCAGCGCGAACTCGAATGAAGTGTCAAATGCTGAGTGAACTCCACCTATTGCACTCGTTCGCACTGCAATAATAAAAAAAAACAAAGAAAGAGAGCCCGTTCAAATGTCTTGTCAAAGCGAGTGCCTGCTCCGCAATTCAACTCCCAAGTGGCTCGCGGGCGAGCTGGCACGAAAGTGCGAATGCGCAGGCGAAGCGTTCACAACTAGCAACCGCTTTCTAGCACTGCAGTAAAAGCGTGCAGGAAAGCCACCGCGCCGAAATTGTGTGCAAGGCGGCGAAGCAAGCAGCGCAGTAGATTTAGTTCCGGTGCCAAGCGAGAGTTTATGAAACGATAAATAGAAATTCAGAAACACGCTCTGGTGGAATCTACACATAGCGAAGTTCAAACCAAATCAAACCAAACATTTAAGTTATTTGCATAGTATGATTGCAACGTGAAGGATATACAAAAGAGGGTCCCAAGGTCAGGTGATCGTACGGGGGAACCTCTGCACATTATATTAGATACAAGTTGGAAACATGCATAGAAATGTGAAAATGTGGAAACTTTAAAAAATCAGGTGCAGTAGCTAACTTCACAGAAAAAAAAATACTACGTTGTAATCCATGCTCCCACGCTCACGACGTAACGCTTCTTCCGGTGTCTCTTCCCTCCACTTCCGGTAAAGGTGAGCGATGTCCAGAATGTCGACCATCATTTCGGCCCTTGTCTCAGAGGTATTCCTAAGCTAGACTGTAAGCGAAAGTGGGTGCCGGAAGTGACCTAGGAAACCGGAAGTGAATGTAAGACCGGAAATGCGCACCGGGAATTCACTCGTATTAGACAGCAGCACGGTCAGCAAAACGCCGAGAGATTCAGAAACAAAACAAAAAAATAGCTTTAAACCTGCACCGTAGACGACTTTCCAGTCTTGCCCCGGTTAATTCGTTTGGAGCTATCGCTTGGTATCGCACCATCCCGGCAAAGTGTTAGCCTAATGCATAAACTGTTTTCTGTAATAGTGGACGGAGGCTGTCTATTGTCCAGGGGGGTCAAGGGGGGGAGGGCATGGCGGGGAGGGGGCCTAATTAGATATGTAAATCCACAAGGACGCTGTGGCATTGCATATATTAAAAGTCTTGTTCCATGTTTCTCGCGCAAGCTGATTGCTCTTAACCGTACGAGAATTTTCGCAGACAGTAAATGCTAATTACAACCCACAGCTCACTTGCGCAGCGCGTCATAAAGTTTTCCAAGTTAGAAAGGATTAGAACAGGAAGGCGGAGGGGCCGGATGTTTCAGAACCTTTTGTCTGTTTTCTTTTTTATTTTCTAAGATGCCACTCCGCTAACTAGCCATCCACCGTCCTAAAAAAAAAAGCGTTAAAAGGTGCAAATGCGCTCCTGCAACATACGTTGAGATCAAGTAAACGCCGACGTTACTAAATGAAACAACGCCGCGACGCTAAACGCCAGCGTATTAAACACTAACTACGCATCTCCTCAGCGCCTTACCAACAGCGCCAACTTTTTAACAACCCATGGACACACAAAACGTCTCTGCAGCGCACAACTGGCGTGTTCCACGACTGCACGGAACTGGCATCACGTTTTGAAAAACCTTTCCGCAGCCAACTGGGACTTGGCCCGCTTGGACTTGTTCGCACTTCGTAGCGTCCCAAGGGGAAAAAGAAGGTCGTGTACGCGTACGTCGGAGTGCAGAGCTCTCGAGGTCTTGACGAAGCGCCACGGTTCACGCCGAGCTTTTGCCAACATTTTCAAACCAGTGTACGAGTAAATGCATGCGATGGCTGTTACTGCAAACGAAGAACGCTTTGCTCTAAAAACGACCCTTCTTCAAGTGCCGGTATACGGGCAGGATCTGTTTTTGAGAACCACCGAAAACTAATCAAGTTTGTTGGGATTCGTGGTATGCACAGAACACAGGCGCAAGACGCATCGCAGTACAACACGAACGGTAGAACTATAAAATGAAGGAGAGAACACAAACGGTGTTTGTGTTTTGCTTCTCGCTCTGCTCGTGTATGTGTTTCCAACTCCTGTGTTGCCCAACACTGGATCTGTTCGGGTATTTATTATTATTATTATTATTATTATTATTATTATTATTATTATTATTATTATTAATATTATTATTATTATTATTATTGATGTTGTTGTTGTTGTTGTTGTTGTTGTTGTTGTTGTTGTTGTTGTTGTTGTTGTTGGTGGTGGTGGTGGTGGTGGTGGTGGTGGTGGTGGTGGTGGTGGTTTTGTTGTTTGTAGTAGTGGGAGTATCTGATATGGAAACATATACAAAAGGCAAACACGTAATCGTCGAGGGTCGTACGTGTTAGTCTATGTAGACTATATTCGGTTAGCAGCGACGTGCGCTGCGTAAACAATGCGGAAACTCTAATATAATGAAGTTTTTAGGTGTATCGCAGCAACCGCAATAAGTGCGCGACGGATTCTCCGAACATTCTTGCGGGAAACAACGGCGCCTACCTCAGCTGATCACTCGCAAAACCAGAATCGCCTTTTGTTCCAACATTGTAAAATACACTGCTCTCACGGCCGTGCTTAAGCGAATAAAGAGCAACACAACATTGATCCGGAAGCGAAGTTTTCAGGAAATAACGCTCGACAGGCACAAACTGCCTGTCGTATGACCCCGTTCAGCAGCCGCTGCAGGAAAGTGCCCGAGGGAAATCGTTGCTCGAACCAATCTCCGACGAGTTGCTGAGCAGGCGTTCCACCGCCGTGCACAGGAATACCGCACTGTTACGAAAGCTATAGTTTCGCGTACGGCACTGGCGGCGTTGTTGTTTGCGCAGAGTCGTGGTTTCCGGATAAACATTCTTCGGGGATCCCTCGACTCGGTTTCCTGCGGAAAGACCCGGCAAACTAACAATGTCACAGGCGTTCTGCTCAGAGTACACAAAGGTGCGCTTCTTGTAACGGAGCGTACCTGCACGCGGGCATTCCATCAACGAAAGAACGGGCAGGATCGGAGCGACACCAGGTCCATACAGGAAGCTTAATCTCCGGCCACGCGAGATGTGTACGTTGTACGAAAGTCGGAAGAGACAGGGAGAGAGAGAGAGAGAGAGAGAGAGAAAGAATATATGTACCAAGTCCAAACCGCAGCAAGGAATTTGTTTGCACGAGAACAGGCAAACGCCGTGTCGGGGCGGAGTTAATCTGACGGTCTCGGTCGCACTCCTGTTTGCGTTTCCAGTCGTCCATCAGCAGCAGCGACTGAGGACAATACGACACACGAAGAGACCTCCTCGAATTCATCAGGCACTCCTGCGGCGCACACTTGTGATGACGAGAGTGCACACACGCACGCACACATGCACACACACGCGCGCAAACACGCACATAAACGCACACACACACACACACACACACACACACACACACACACACACACACACACACACACACACACACACACACACACACACACACACCCACACACACACACACACACACATGCGAGAACACGGACATAGAAGAAAGCAGCGACGTACACTCGCATCCTAACAGATGGAGAGAGGCCCCTACGATGTACGCACATACACAAACTAAGACAAGCAGACAAACGCACGCACAGAGAAAGCACGCATACATACATGCAAAAACACAGGCATATAGGAGCTGGCACGGATACGAACATACACTGACAGGTAGAAAGGCAAACGCACATGCCGCTTACACAAGCGAAATTCTTGGACAGGCATGGAAGCAAACGCGCAAGCATGCACAGAAATGCAACGCGCATACAGGCAAGAACTCGGGCATAACATACACACGCGCGCATGCGCAGTAAGACATACCGATAAAATAAATACACACACACGCACAAGCACGCACACACATTGGTGCGGACATACATAGGTCTGTGTGCGGAGTGATGCGTTTGCAGTGAGCGCTCGGCGATCTCTTGTTTGCGGCGACAGGCATTGAGAGCGAGCATCCACTTGGACTCGTCGTCCGTTCATTGCACTCGGGAGGGTGCGGCTTGCCCACCACTCGCAGGAGAGGCCCACGCCCCGACGGCAGAGACAAAACTAGTTTGATCCGCACACGCGAACCACACCTTGCCCTCGTGAAGTACTTAGTTGTTGCTGCCTTTTGTGCATCTTCTTATTTCGCTCGGGGCTTCAGATACCCTTTGACTTCGGGCTCTTCTTCTCCGGGAGCATTGACAGGAAGAACCTTCTTGGAGACGTCTGAAAGGGCTTTAAGAAACGTAGCCCTTTATATGCGCGGCCCGTATTGAAGACCTATCATAGCTGTCGGATGGGATTACTCGTGCGTCGTTCTTCAATTCGCTCCTGGAGCATGCGAGACGTGCTTAAAGCATGCCAACACGCTTGACGTGTGTGTGTGTGTGTGTGTGTGTGTGTGTGTGTGTGTGTGTGTGTGTGTGTGTGTGTGTGTGTGTGTGTGTGTGTGTGTGTGTGTGTGTGTGTGTGTGTGTGTGTGTGTGTGTGTGTGTGTGTGTGTGTGTGTGTGTGTGTGTGTTGCATGCAAGAAGGTTCTACCGTTGTTTTTGCTAATTCCGCAGATTTAAAAACATCCTTCTTGGAAAAGCGCTGAAAAAAAAATCACAGCATATCCACGAAGTGGATGATGATGATGCAACAATTGCTCCAGAGGTTAAATTCGGTAAACCGTGAATCCTCTGTACACATGCTCAATCATCATCATATAGAGAAGTGACACGAGAGTTGTTGTGGTGTGATAAACATTGTGTGATACACAATGTTTATAACACAATGCTATATTATTTACATATCGATGCACTATATACACAAATTTACATGTTTTTTTTTTCAAGTGCACGATTCAAGGGCGCGCGCTCCGCCGAGAGCGCAGCATGTTCCCTTGAATTGCCTTGAATCAACGGAGGGCGCAGCTGTAATGAGAACTATAGCGTACACGGCAGGAGGGCGAAGAGACAACCCCCCAGCAAAAGGAGCAAGCTCCTGAAAAGTATTCTTTCTTCTTCAGGTTCTTATGTGTATTTTCTGTATTTAGCAGCCACAGGTCACAGCAAGACGTTGTATTGATAGCTTCAGGCATGCGCGCATGCATGCGTTCGTATCTCGCGAACCTCTGATGGCGTAGTGCGCGCAAATTATCCTTCAACAACTTTCTACCACTAGTGATCGGTCAAGTCTCGGTCTCTAACCGAATTCGTGAAACATCCGGAGTGGTACTGGCAAATTAAAAGCATGCACCAATACAAAATATACTGCGCAACAGTCACGTAATCAACCGGAGGAAATTGTTTGAGCAATAGAGCGAGTAAACGAAAGAAGACGCTGCATAAATATTAACGTAGGCGAATAACCTTTCGGTGTTGCTTTTCCGCAACAACATTCTTTATGCAGGGAAGCAATCTTTACAAACACATATTAGTGAAGGTCTCAATTGGAGAGCTTACAGAAATAGGGTAGCCGATATTACGCTCGACACTAAGAGAGAGAAAAACTGACCTGGGCTAGCTGTGCAGTGTCATGGGTAGAACGACGGAAAGTTAAGCTATTTGCTAAATATTCACCAGGAAAGAGGCGCACGAGTTCCCAACTGACAGATTGCGCTCCACAGCGGAGCATGCGCACGTGCGCCCTTTCAGTTTGTTGTCGGCGCTTTTGCTGTCTCGGTCTTCACCTCTGTCAGTGTTGGCATGCCCACCTTGTTTCGTGATCAAGGACAGCTAACCGATGGTCTGTTAGAGCGACAGAATGGGTGCGAAGGCAACGGAAACGCAGTAGAGGACGGCGGAATTGGGGTAAGTTGTGAAATTAGGAGGGAGAGAGAGAAAGGACAAAGGCAAAGGAGGGGCAGGGAGGTTAACCAGGTCGTACCCGGTTTGCTACCCTACATGGGGGGAGAGCGAAGGGGAGGGAAAGAACAGGGAAAGGAAGAAAGAAGGAGAGAGAGAGGGCAACTACTACGCTCGCACGCATAGCAGCCTTAATCGCGCATACCTAGAAGGTGTCAGTCTGCGAACTGTTGTAAAGTACAGCTCGACAGCAACTGTCTTAGATGAATTAGAATGCAATCCGCGAAGTTAATTTTCTATGCAGGCGTAAGAATGAACTAGACATTGCAAGACCGAGGCAATTTAACATCTTTAGGAGACGCCTTCATCCTGCAAAGATTTTTCTCTCAACACCACCTGCGATGCGAGGCGCCATGTACCTTATGCAATAGTCGCGGTTTGCCTAGCATGCAATAATGCAGAACGGACTGAATTATATAAAGAAGCATTATAAGCAAACTTTAAATATGGAGCAATTCATCACCAAACTTCAGATAGGGCCTTTCTGCCTCGCCTCTTCAGTATTATCTTTTTTTCCCGCTGAAATCCTCCCCTGTATACCGCTCTAATTCCGGTGACCTTTTCCACATCATTAAGAGTGATTAGCCCCATGAGCTTTACGGTACGGCAGGAAGCTTTCCGAACGGCGCGTGCAAGTCTTGTCGGGCGTAAGAAGCGTATGGGAGCGCATATTCTCAGCGAATTCTTCTCAACATAAACAACAGAAGAAAAGATACAAGAAACTCGGGAACTACGCATCGTATATCTAAAAACAATCGCTGAAGAAAAGCCGCCGTACCAGAAACAAGGTGCCGCTTAAAAATGAACAGTTAAGAGAATAAAGAAAGGCATGTATAATAGAGCACAATGCAGTCTGATAAGTGCGAAGATCGGGGCATCTCTTTCGCGCGCGCGCCAGACGCAAATTACAGGACAGTACGGAGCCCGCCGTGCAAGGGCGGACAGGATGTCTTATCTTTTCTCTTTTCCGGCTTATATTTTTCTTTTCTTGGCGCATAATTAGCGCCTGAACGCCGGCGCCTCCTCTACATCACCACGCCCACCGTCGCAGACCGGCTGCGATACGGCAGCTTCGTTTTCTTGTTGTTTCTTCCCTGCAAGAGCGTAGTTCTCACACTCCGCGGCGTTGCACGATGTTTCTTTGTACCTGCTTCGACGTCACCTTCGCTCCTCGCTGAGATCGGCTTGAAAGCGAGAAACAGTGGTGCGTGCTGCGATAAGTGGCCGGGCTCACGCACGTCAGTCGACGAGATAATAAAACGAGAAAGGCCTCGCGAAGACGAGAGAGAAGGTATAGCGAAAGCGTTCGCAAGTGCGCTATAGAACCGTACACCACTGGAAAGCGTGTACGGTTTTAGGGTACCTTAACGTGTGAAGCAGCGTACGGAGACAGGAAGAAAACGATTCGACGGGAACCACCGCCTTTCTTCCCTGTGTATCTTGGCAGAAATCGTGTCGATAACGCAAAAGGCGTGGTACCTTTTGTGAGAAGACATACGGCTCCGTAGAGGACGAATGGGGTTCGGATGGGCCAACTTGAATCTGGAAGTGAATCAACCTGATATTGGAGGCAATGCGGAGATGGGCAATGTATGGGCCAGCTTGCGTGGAGAGAAGCGTCATTAGCCGACCAACGTGCGCTGCCGCTACTCGCCGAACATCGCAGCCCCACGCCGAAGGAGAAATCCGACTCGCGGGAATGCTGGCTGCACGCGCGTGTTGTATCCGATGGCTGTTTGCCAGTTCTAAATTTCGCAATCGAAGCTTCACGCAGCTTGTTACCCTGCGGACACGTGTGAAGGCTAACAACGGACTCCGCTGCGTACGTTTCGCACTGCGGGACCTATAGCACTGGGCTACCTTATAAGGCGCCTTCAAACACAGCGACTACATATTGTAGTGCTTCCAAGTGTTGTCAAGCGCACACTTGAAGCGGAAATACCTCCCCTCTTAATCAGAATCACAGCGTAGGTGCCATTGTAAAACCTCGTTTTCAACTCGCTTCGGTGCTATCGAAGCAGATGACACAGCCGCGTTGACCTCGTCATCCTACCTAGCACGTCACGCCGACGGTGGCGCCAGATTTTCCTGTGGTGCGCCTCGGGCCCAATATTGCCTACGCAAAAACTGGCAGGGTACCTCAGGCATTCGCCTAAGACGACTCACAGGCGAAAGCCATCTTCTTTTTCTTCTCAGCGGAGGCGCTGATCCACCCGCGGCCCCTTTCGCACGGGGCCTACAAGCTGCATTGGGTAGGCTGCTCTTGACTTCGGAGGAGCAGCAGAGCTCGAGAGTTGGGTCAAACGCAGGCTGCGTTGAGTCAAACGCACGAGACGCCACACGTGGGGAGATAAATTTATAGAGTTTCCTAAAATTACCTAGAGGGGACTCTGGCGCTGCGATTGTTCAGCCACCATGGGAATGATGGGTAGTACACGGATTTGCCTAGTCTTCGTACTTGCGGGCTTCAAACGCACTTGCGGCTTTGTTTATTGCTGTGTTTCGGTTTTCTTTCGGATAAAAGAATCGATCGTTGTGAACTTCGTGACCAGATTTGAATTGGTGAGGCTAAAAAGGTTAAAGTGGTGTAGTGGAACTGCTGACTTTTGCTGAACTTCGTTTTGCGACAAAGCGGATGCAGACGACGCGGAGCCAAACGGAGACGAAAGAACGAAGTTTAGACAAATCCGTGTACTACCCATCATTCCCATGCTGGCTGAAGCGCCATGCGTTGCAGCTCCCATAGACACCATAGACACGCCAGAGTTCCCTCTAGTAAGTATTGTAGGAAACTCTATGGATAAATTAATCCAGACGCGGGCCACAATGCGTCGTGGCCTGCGTTGCGTCTGTGTCGCCTCGCTGGCGACGGAAGACGCCCTGGGGACCAACGCTTTAGGCTTTTTCGTCTTGCGTCAACGCAAAAGCAAAAACCCAAGTGTGGCTTTGCTTCTGCGCATGCGCACTGGCGGCTCGCAACATTCTTGGGTCCCCAAGCCTCTTAGGTCCCCATTTCTAAAACTCTCTATTATTCGCTCGTAAAGCGTGGGCTCGCAAGCTCTAAACGTGGTAACAAGTTCACTTTGAAAAGATTTTTGTCTTCAAACGCCGGCTGTCCGCTGAAGAAAGCAGGGCGGTGCGCCACCGGTCGAGCTGGCCTCGCGGTTTCCTGCTCGGTCCGTCAGGGGCCACTTCCGCCGCCCACCAAACGTGACGTCATTCATCACCGCGGCGCTAGACGTCGCGCGCATCGTTGCGACCGTAAGCGCAGCGAGTCGGCGGATTCCCGCGCTACGCTCCAGTAAATGCGTGCAGTAATACCCAAAGCTGCCACGGATAGAGAACCGCTAAACTCACTGTCATTCGGATTCGGTTTCACACTTTGTCCAGCACGTTCTCTTCTGTACGGGACTCGTCAGCCTTCGAACGACGCCGTTCTGAGCATCCTTTCGCAGCCGTCCCCAACACTGACGGCAACTTGCTGGCAGAGGATGTGGCTTTTACAAATAATTGCCCATCCAGGTATATTGCATTGCAATCAAGTTTCTCACATAACACGTGGCCAAATACACGGACGATACGCGGCACGTCATTGTAGGCTCCTGTGCGACGCTCCGATACGATTTGCCTGAACGAGTGCTTATCTTGGTATTTCGTGGCTCCAGGACAAAGTGATTTTTGTTAAGGACTAATGCGCAGCGTAAGCCACAGGACTGTCTCTACTTCCAGCCTACTTTGCGTGTCTTGCACCTAGTATGCAGCAAGTTATTCCTGACTTTCGTTGTGCTTAGCAAAGCGTTTTGTGTGCGATTGCGATATGTACTGCATAGTGTTTAATTATAATCCTAATTACGATAACCATACCTTTTGTGGCAGGTCACGCACTCAGAAAAAGATAAAAGATACACAGAGCTGAATTTGAAAAAGTATTCTTAAAACTACATAATCCATGCAACGGAAAGGAGATCGACTAAGCTGATAATGACTGGTCCCGACAATACCTCACAGTACTCGATACTGAATGCGATTGTTTGAGACATGTTCAAAGGGTGTGATGAACTTTATTGTTGCATTTCTGGAGCAAAAAAACTCACAGGGTCCCTTATGCACTCATCTAAGACGACTGAAAGGCAAAAGGCATATTCTATTCCTTCTCAGTCGATGTATCGATCCTGCCCGCCACCCCCCGAAAGCGTTCTGCACCTAACGTGGCTTTGCACAGCCTCCAGGATCCGAGGCACCTCATCTGGTTTTGCACTGCCTCCGTGATCGGCTCTCCCTTGACCAAGCAACGATGTCACGCGATGACGACACCACGTGACGTAATAATGACGTCACAGATTTTTGGTATCTATGACGTCTTTGGTGACGTCATCACGTGATGATGCTTCTTTTTGCATCACGCGTGTTGACAGCGATGCGGGACGCCGGCCAATTTTCGTGTTTTATGAGGCATCCAAGGCTTTCGCCATAAAAAAATGAAGCTATATATATATATATATATAAGGAACAAGAGAGAGTACGACGCACGTTGGTTTTTGCGGTATGTTTACTGACGTTTCGGCTGGTGGACCAGCCTTTGTCAAAGCTGATAATATATATATATATATATATATATATATGATTTGAGGTGATTTTGTATATTCATAGAGCTGATTTTCAAAACTGTTTGTTTTAAGTCAAGGAAGAATCTGCCCAAACAGATTGTGCAGTCAGTGTTTAATAACATTTTGGAAATATTACCGTGACGTTTAAAAGGTAATCCAAATTTAACCTGATCATCTGAGCATTGCATCAGCAAACTTCCCAGTCTTAGTTTGGCGTTGTAGATACGATGAGTATGAAGAACCTGCTTTGACTCTAGCACCTTAAATTTTCACTTATTAAACAAGACATGGGGTTGACAAAGCAAGGTACCTCGCAGAAGTCTTCAGGATAAGCCGAGTGCCATTTTCTT
Organism: Rhipicephalus sanguineus; assembly: GCF_013339695.2. NCBI lineage: Eukaryota > Metazoa > Arthropoda > Arachnida > Ixodida > Ixodidae > Rhipicephalus > Rhipicephalus sanguineus. The sequence continues at coordinate 22,946,998 of NC_051184.2, forward strand.
TACTGTTAGAGCCCTCTAATTCTTTCCTAAGAAGAATACCAAGTTCAGTCGATTAATACTTAAGCAAACCACATTGATCTGGTTGTGTATAGTTATAAGATTATAAATGATTACGAATTCTTATACTAGGTGTCGTTCCTTGCCTTCCTGTATACTTTCCCAGCTTGGGTGGCGGGTGGACGAAAAAGCGGTGAAGTGGCCCTTTACTCCTCCCCTCCGGTTCCTCCAAGTAAATAGCCAACGTAAACTGTGTAAGCTCAAATTTTCCTTGAAAAAATGTTGGCGATTATAACGTTAAACTACCCCGCATTGTTTCCTTCCGTATAGGTAATTAGCTGCTAATGAGTGGCCGAAATTTTCTGGGTCATGCTCACAGCAGCTGCTCGTAAAACGACGCAACAAATGACGCGTAAGTGATCCACCGCCCAATTACCACGTATGCATGACTGCGTAAGAATATAATAATAATGAACTATTTTCAATACGGCGTATTGTTTTTTCATTGGTTCTTCGCTATTCGTCAAAAAATTTCAATATGCCATAAAATCGCCTTCCTCTTACGCGACGTCACAAGTCTGCGAAAACTGGCGGCGTTATAATGAAGTGTGCACAATAAACAGCACATTACTGTTTTGAACAACAACTCTCTTTCTTTTTTTCGGGATAGCCACGTGTCTCTTTCTGAAGGTAATTTAATAAGGCTGCCCGCCAGTCACTTCGCAGCGGCTGCTTATTGCAGCGGGCGAGATGAATTCATATGTGTATAATAGATACTTTCAGTTGTAGTATAACGATGCTGAGCTGTTTTTGCGCGTGTACAACTCTCTGTGAACTCATCGTTGCTGACAGAGAGGTAGAGAGAGAAATAAACGTTATTAGGGAAAGACACATCCTTTACAGGTAGGCAGCCTTCTTAGTCCAGAAAACCGTGGACGCTGATCATCTCCATGGTAAGGTAGATCAAGTAACGGGGCGAACTTGAAAGCTGGGTTTCTCAATGTGCTCGAGTCCTCTGCCTTGTTACATGCTGCCACGATCGCTGCAGGCTATACCATATGATAAGCGAAGTAAAGCAGGCTAATCGGAGACTAAAGTGAGAATCTATTTTAGCTGCCCTGGCTGGGCACAACTAAAATACTGGACACTTCTACAAACTCACCATCTCACAGCAGCTTGAATACGGAGCAATGACGATGCTATTCGTTTTCAAAGAAAGAAACTGAATTTCCTGAAAAAGGAGAGCGTTTGAAATCGGGTTATAAAACGTATACTCGTTCCCGCTCATATTTGCGTCGCGGATTACTTAAAATTTCAGGCCAGGCAGAACAAAATAAAATCATGACAGATTGCTGTAATGTTACAGAGCCCCTGCTGAGCGATCGCCTCCTCTGCAATGCTCGAGCGCAAGACGCACAAGCGTGGAATAGGCAGCCTGCATCGCAGGTATCCTACAGTGCGCGGTCATGATACACGGAGGATAGTCGTCACAGCAGGATCATATGACAAATTTTATTACAAAATTAAGTTATTGCTGCGTTCAAGTAAAACTTTGCCTGACTTGTTAGTTTCCCAGTCTGCAGCCGACAATAACCACTGTCGAAAGTGGGGGAGGGGGGCTCCGACTCCCCCCCCCCAACATATCCGACCCCCCCATATCCGACCCCTCCGACCCCCCCAACACGGGGGGCAAAGAGGGCTAGCGCCCCCTTTGCCCCCCCCCCCCCCCGGTAGATACGCCTATGACGAAGGTGATCTGCAATGAACCCGGGGCCGAATTCACAAAACTTCTCTTCCGTAAGCGCGTTTCCCCATTGCTGAGCCGGTTTCGCTAACATCCCAGATCGTGATTGGCTAAGATATTCTGTTACAAACTTGTTATCGTAAAACGTTCTTGCGAATATGGGCCCCAATTTTCATTGCAGCATATGAAGGACTGCCAGCCAAAACATTGCGGCGGAAACTTCGTCGCGTACTAAATGAAATTCCAGCGTATGCCTGAATTCCTCGACACACACACACACACACACACACACACACACACACACACACACACACACACACACACACACACACACACACACACACACACACACACACACACACACACACACACACACACACACACACACACACACACACACGTGTCGAGGAATTCAGGCATACGCTGGAATTTCATTTAGTACGCGACGAAGTTTCTGCCGCAATGTTTTGCCTGGCAGTCCTCCATATGCTGCAATGAAAATTGAGCGATCGCCTCCTCTGCAATGCTCGAGTTTATACCCATTATATATATATATATATATATATATATATATATATATATATATATATATATATATATATATATATATATATATATATACACAACGGAGGTGTTGTCAACAGTGATATAAATATCTATTTCCCAACAGTACAACACCTCCGTTGTGTTGTACCCATTATTCGAAAAGAACTGCCTCATTAAACCATTGATCTACACTTTATATATATATGTTAGTAAGCTCGCGGTTCGTGTAATTTCCCTCATGTGGATATCAAGAACAAGCAGCCGTGATAAAAGCACCAGCACGAGCAGAAATACGCCCACTTTATTTTCACAAATACTACACGGTAACGAGATCGTATTAATACGCGTGCTGTAGACTGTTCGCTTCCAACGATACGTCCAGTGTACCTAACAAGTGGGGCTGAGTCCTATACGTGCGGTGGTCGCGAGGAAACCCCTCCAGCGCCAGCTGCTCCCAAGACGAGCCGCAAAACCTCGGTCAGCGCAGTCGGACCAGGAAGCAAAGGGAAAAAAATAACGCTGTCGTCTCGCAAGGGTGAACGAGTTAGATGGATGGCGCGCGTGGCTCTGGAGATACGCGGCGAGCGCGACTTGATATGCGGCCAGATGCCTCGTTTTGGCGTCTCTATATTATGTGTGTATACGATGAGAGCACTCCGCGGGTATACGCGGTCTTGGTTTCCCCGCTGGGTTGCCTTTCTTTCCTGCCTTGTAGATATGTCTTTTTATTCGACGGTCACGCACAGATCTTGATAAGCAGCGCCACCTTGGCGAGATGGCTGGCCTGCCCGTGGAGATCTAGATTGAACGAAGATAAAGAGAAAAAGAAGCAAGGCGGGCCCGAAATGGCTTCATTCCTCGTTCGTGGAAGAGTCCGGCCCTTTGAGCGTTGTCCCGTTCACGAGGCCGTGAGGCGTTCAGCGAAGAAGAATGAATAATGCAGCATGTTGCGGGGCGAAGAAGGAGACTCGCGTGTTAGAAAGAGATGACTGTTTTAATGCTCAACGGGACACCGTTTAAGTTTTGCATTTATCAGGAAGAAGTGCATTTCGGCGCTCGGGTATGCGGCGGCTCTCGTTACGCCTTGTTGGGTCGCAGTAATGCTGAAGGATGAAGACATCAACGTTAGGACGGGTCGTATATGCCCGCATACGCAAGGACTCGCACACACAAGTGCGTACAGCTGCCCGCAGGTACACACGTGCGCACACAAGCAAACACAAACATGCAAACGCTCACGCGAATACGGTTATACGGACGCTCTCGTGCCCGTGGTTGACGCGATGAAAGCGCAGAAGTTCCGCGTGCTGCCTCGGCACACCGCAGTTAGTCTGCAAGCTCGCACTCAAAGACAAGCTAGATACACTTTAACTAGTTTAACTTCACTGGAGCCCGCTGAATACCTAACTGGCATGATTCGCGCCTAGTGGCTTGCAGTAATGCTCGAGATTTCTTTAGATACGGTGGAGGGGCGGGATAGTAGATATTTGATGAGCACGATGGAGTTCTTAATTTGACCGCAGCTATAATCTGCAAGTGGGTTTAGACAGAAAAGTGTTTATACTGAGGCTAGATGATCCATTTTAACAGCTTTCTGCCTCATGTGGTGACATCATTCATCATCATCTGTTTGTGCCCGCACTTCAACGAAGCAAGGATAAAACTGCTTCCCACGTCTGCACTAGTACGCGAATTTCACACGTGAGCTTCTCGAGCGTTACTAGCGTGGTATAAAGAGTTCCAGTGAAGTAGCGCTGCTCCTACAGATGTTGCGTCCCTCAAAGGCATCGAGTCGATGGATGATTAGTGAAACACACGTATACTAACGTTGTATGGAAATCAGGCCCGTAGCCAGAGGGGAGGGGCGTGTATGCGTGATTGTGTGTGTGTGTGGAGGGGGAGGGGGGTGCGTGTGCATTCGTGCGGAACCGGCACGTTAGTGATTCCTCAAGTTTCCTGCTCACGAGATTACGGGAAAGCTCATTTTTGTTCGGGCCAATCAGATTTCCCGTGTCTGGCAATACTGCTACAACGCATTCTCGCAAAAGAACAGCCCCCCCCCTCCCCCCGCTATTTCGATGGAGGGGGGTATTTTACCTACAATAAATAATGAAAATAGGTGTTTTTCTCAAATAGCCAAGACCTTCGGCAAGTGCCACCCCCCCCCCCCTCCCACCCCTAGTAAAAAAGTCCTGGCTACGGGTCTGATGGAAATGCCCAGGCGCCACAATTTCCGGTCAAGCACATGAAGCCCAACCTGCCTGCTGCCAGCGACAGCACCACAACCCGTCCAAATATCTCGTCTTTCGGGGCGTGCATGCAGGAGAGGACGACCACCAATCGTCGTCAGGTCGACGTGGCTATCGCGTCGACTTTATCAGGCCGCCCACTCATCCTCAGTTTCCCCGCCAGCATGTCAAGAAACCGGCGAGTTGATTCGCAGTTCGAGACGATAAACCCGGGCGCAATGTCAAAATTCACAGTGTCCCTTACGCATTCACTTACAACGACTCGAAGACGAAAGTCATCTTTTTTTTCTAAGTCGATGTATTGATCTCCCCCCTCCCCCCCTTCCCGCCTCGAACGTTTTCTGCACCTTACATAGTTTTGCACTGCCTCCAGGATCTGAGGCATTTCAAGCTTTTTGCACCTCACCTAGTTTTACACTACCTCCGTGATGGGCCCACCTTTGACCAAGCGACGATGTAATAGGATGACGTCATCATGTAACGTCAGTTGTGTGACGTCAGAGTGACGTCATGATGACGTCAGGTTTTTCGCTATCTATGTCGTCATGATGATGTCATATATCGATGTCATCACGTGATGATTTTTTGCCTTTAGCAATCGACCATCAAATTTCGCGCTTGATGTGACATAATAATAGGAGACCCTAATAGAAGAGCCGAGCCCTGTCTTCGCGCCAACGGGTACCTGGAACGCAAAGCAAAGCCGCCATTATTCTTCAGACGACTGTATAGGTGGCTCACGACTGTGCAATCGCTATTCGCTTGTTGCAGTGCAAGGCAACTAGCCCCGCAACGTTCTTAACGCATAGCACATAAAAACGCCCGAATACATTGCCGGCGGAGTGTGCCCAGGCCTCCACTTCAGTGCTGTACTTCTGCGCTTGTTTTCCCGATTCTTGCCGCTCGACCAATTGTGTATAAGTGCACTGTACGCAGCGTGCAAGGCGTTCCAGTTCGATCAATATCCTGGCCACGTCCATGCCCGCTCGGAAGACCTAAGCAACTCGTCACAACGTCGTGACCCTCCAGGCCCGGAACGTGCGATCCATACCGGACCAAACGCGTGCACGGCATCACGGTTCGCCTGCGTGCACGAGCAACCCGCGGAAGACGACGTCTGCGCGCAACGGAAGCGCCGATGCCTCCTCGGCCGCTCGCCACGTGCAGTACATATCGGTACGCTGGCGAGTAGCGTGTACCAGTGTACCGTGTTTTCCGGTGAATAGCGTATTGCTGAGTTGGGCCACTTTCATAGGTGTACGCAGGGTTTCCTATGGAGGGGGGAGGGGGGGGGGGCAAAGTTTAATCTCACGGACAATGCTGATTTTCCACTCACAACCAACGACACCGACGCCGACGCCGACACCGGAATTTCTGCGAAACGAGCTCTTTAACGCTCTCGCGTTAAAATGAAAATGAAGCGATGGTGTGTTTCTCACAATAGCCTGCCTTTGGTCCATGGCTTTCCGGGAGTAAAGATAGGAAATAAACAGTTCTGGGAATGCAAACATGAGGTTCCTTCGGCTGCCATTATCGTCAAAAACCCGCGTGGCTATAACACTGCCCTTTAAACAATGATGGGACAGCTCCTGCTCGTTAATGATACGAGACAGACTTGCCCCCCCCCCCCCCCCTAAGCATCTTTGGAGAGTACAATGTTCCTAGAATCAACTGTTCGGGAAAGCTATTGTCATTTAGTGCTGGCATTTCCAACGTCACCGAGTAAATCAATCAAGCAACACAATATGACACGAGCATTTCTATCACACACGCACAAGCACATTCACGCATTCCACACACTTCGCACGCATGTCGGTATAACATTCGCCATGCTGCGCACGACATCGTACGCCACGAGTGCGTACTATAGGGCGAACAATCGCGGTACTCTCGTACCACAGCTTAGCGAGCGTGACGGTGTCGACGTGCATTACAACACGGCATTCCCGCCCACCAGCCTCACTTTGCCGCCTTTGGTATCTATCTGAGTGTATCATCTATTCGCGGATGTGGCCCGCCGCCGCCGCCGCCGCCGCCGGTGCGGTGATGAGTTCACTGATGATCGGACCATTCGATGACCACGATTATTGAGCGGCGGCACGCAGGGTAGGAAGAAGACTTCGTGAGCGCTCCCGCGCACGCATGATGGGCTGCTAGCCGATGCATTGGGGGTCGGAAGGCGTTACCGTGGGACTAGCTTGCCCGCCACGATCGCTCGTGCCCCGGACGGGACACCTTAGACGACCGATGGCCGCGGCGCAAATTGAAAGCACGTCTACGGTTCGTGCTGCCCTCGGCACCGAAGGGTGCGTGCATGATTCTGACCAATGGGTGAACCGGAATAGAGTGCGAATTCATGGAAGCAGTGAAGGATGCGTTATAATGTAGAAGCAGTGAAAACATGCATTGGTTGATCGATATTTGTTCAAATTGCGAAACAATTTTATATACTTTGTCGGTATTCAAAACTGCCCTGTGATCATGTCTCGCGAGCTGTCTCACAGACTAAAGGTTATGAAAAAATCCGTAAAACAGGGGGTGGATGCTCGAGCCAACGTTTCGACAAGTGGACTTGTCTTCTTCAAGGCTGGAACTGATTTCCTTAGCTATCGTGTGTATATGCTTCGTGCCCTCTCCAAAAGAGGGGAGAAGGGGTGGGGGGGGGAGAGGCCACCGCGACGATTGGGTGAGTCAGAGGGACGAAAAAAAAAAAAAAAAAAAAAAGGGGGGGGGGGAGGACGGGAGGGTGTACGTTTCACTGAATGGTTGTCAATGGAAGCACGTGGCATTTTAACAATAGTAGGTTCGAAAGCTTAGAAGAAGGGATTAACTCTCATTCGTTTTCGTTGTGTATGTACCATATCGAATCGATTCGAGAGCCCCCTTAGACACGTTAATGCCTGCTGGCTGGAGTGTATTGAACTTGTGAATAAGGTATGACTCTGTATATTTTCTGTCTCTTGGGGACCGGAAGTTTGACTGAAGTATGTAAAGTTTGAGATCTTCGAAGTTGTGACCTGCTACATTAAAATGCTGTGCCACTGCTTTGGGTAACTTTTTCGCTGTGTCCGCGCGATGCCCGTTTAATCTAACATTAACAGGTTGTCCCGTTTCGCCAATGTACCGTTTTTGACAATATGAACATTCGATCATGTAGATAACGTTTGAACTAGTGCAGGTGAAACTAGATTTTATATGATGGACGTAATCACTTCCGGTGCTTTTAACTATAACGTCATCTTGAAGGTGCTTACAAGTCTTACATCTTGGACGAGAACACGGTGTTATGTGGGCAGTAGAATGAGGGTTTACTTTTGCGTGCACTAACATGTCCTTAAAATTTTATTGCGGCGATACACGACCTTTGGTACTCCGGGAAACGCTTTTCTAAGGCGCTCGTTGCTTGCCAGTATTGGGTAATACTTACGGAGGATATTATTTATGTTTGGTAGCGCATTTGAGTATTTGGTTATAAATGCTGGCGGCTGGTTAGGCTGTGCTACGGGGGCCCTTTGAGCTAGTGATGATTTTCTATCTAGTTGACAGGCTTCGTTGAAGACCTTGTTTAGAGCATCATGCGGGTAATTTCTTTTAACTAATGTTTCCTTTAGGTTGCTTAAGTGGTGAACGTAGTCGTTGTCATCGCTACAGATCCTTCTTATACGCCGCGCCTGTCCTACAAATATCCCTTGTTTGCAGTGTCGCGGGTGATGACTAGTGTAATCTAGGTATTGCTGGCTGTCTGTTGGTTTTCTGTAAAGCGTCGTCTTTAATTTTCCTGCTTCAATAGATACCGTCGTGTCTAGGAAGTTAATTTCACTGGGGGAATGGTGCATGGTGAATTTAATACTAGAGTGAAACTTGTTACAGTGGTCAATGAATGCGTTTAGTGTACTTACGCCATGTTCCCATATGATAAATATGTCGTCTATGTAACGGAGATAGGTGGAAGGCTTCACTGGACATGACTCCAACAGCTCCGATTCTAAGTGTCCCATAAAAATGTTGGCGTATGTTGGCGCAAAAGGGGTTCCCATGCTAGTGCCGAAAGTTTGCAGGTAGTAGGACGAATCAAATTCAAAATAATTTAGCGTCAGGACTAGTTTAAGTAACGATAGGTAAACTTCAGCATTATGTGCTTGCTTGCTTTCTATGAGTGATTTTGAGACCGCTTCAATCCCTTCATCGATAGGTATATTCGTATACAAGGAGCAGACATCTAAAGTTACCAGAATGGCCTGATCCGGGAGTGTTTGTGTTTCGTTAATAGAATCTATTATTCGAAGGAAATGAGGTGTATCTTGAACAAAAGACGGTAGGTTAGATGGTATTTTAGATAAATGATGATTTAGAAATGTTGATAGCGACTCAGTAGGTGTATTGTTGTTAGATACTATAGGCCTGCCCGGGATTTGTGCGATAAGCAGTTCATCTATGGACACCTTATGGATCTTCGGAAGAAGGTAGAAGCGGCCTGCTTGCTTGTTTTTAGGCATCAGGAAGCGGTGCTCAGAGTGTGTGATTAATTCCCTAGCTAGAAAATCCGTGATCGTATGTTGTATGCTATTACTATATTCTTGAGTCGGGTCCGTGGCTAATTTTCGATAGTGCGTATTGTTGCTGAGTTGTCTGATAGCTTCGTTTTTATATTTTTCTATAGGCCAGATTACTATACTACCTCCTTTATCCGCTGGTTTTATCACAATGTCTTTTCTGTTTGAAAGTTGTTTCAAGACCTCCTGTTCTGCGTAAGTTAAGTTCTTCGGCTTTCGACTCCGTTTAGCTGTGCTCAGAATTTCCCTTGAGACTAGTTTTATATATTGATCTAACTCTTGGCATTGTTCTGCATCTGGTGTCCAAGTGCTTGGCGGACGCAAACAGTCATTGCTTACGTCTTCCGTATCTGCCTTATCAAAAAAGAATTCCTTGATGCGCAAACGTCTTGAAAACTCAGTTATATCTTTGTGGAGCTCGTACTCGTTCACTGCATTGTTTGTCGGACAAAATGTAAGGCCGCGCTTGAGCAGATCTATATCGACTGGACTTAAGCTTTGTGATATGTCTACCACTTCGCTGCGGCGTTCTGGGTGTTGGGCTGGGATTGCGGGGCTTTCTACCGTGTTCATCGAATTATTGAGGGCAGAGTTCGTAGCATGATTTTCTTTGCGCTTTTCCTTGATCAGCAATTTATCTTGTCTACGTTCTACAAACTGGGCAAGTTCTTCAGTTTCCTCTTCAGATAAGTTAACGCTATTAAGTTGGTTGGTGATTAAAGCAAGTTGATTTCCGCAATGTTCTTTTAAAATACCTATTAATGACAAAGACGCGCTTTCTAGAATGCTGTTCCATTTCGCTAATAGTTTAGGCGGTAGGGTACCAAGAGCACATCTGACCTTAATTTTAAGACCTTTCGGAATTTTCTTTTCTTTAATGTAGCTAGAGTATTTCTTCAAATGCATTCTGTAGTTTGTTTGTTTTGCGGCGAGTTTACGGGATTGGAGAAAAGCCGGAGATTTGCGGTTGCCTTTCCTGTCCTTGGTGTTTGTTAGTCATTTCTGTTGGAGTCGGGCAGACCTCCGGGGCACAACATTTTCAGGGGGTGTTTTCTTACTACTCTTTGTGTTAGTGGTGAGGTCTGACCCGATGTGTGTTTCTGTATCTGTTTGTTTGCTAGCGTTCGCAGATGTCTCTGTTAGGGGAGTGCGTGAACTTGTTGCCTCTGCTTTTTGTGTGGGTTCTGTTACTGGTGTTATTATCACGTCCACCGTCTGAGTAGATGCTTCTTGTGTCTTAGCTACGGTGGGGCGTGAGTTGCAGCTAGTGCTTGTAGCATGTGGAGCGTGTTGTTCGGGTTTGTGGGACGGTCCATTAGATTGTGTCATTGGCTGCGTCTGTTTAAATTCATTCCTGATTCTGTACTTGATGTTCCTGCAAATTACATTGACGCCTGAAAAGTTAGGGTGTAGTCCGTCCCGAGCGAGCATAATGTCAGGGTCCTGATGAATTTCCGCGTGGTGGATGACATCAACGTTTTTGTGGGCGTGTTCAATGTCCAGAAGAAATTCGTTAACTTTACGTGATCCTCGTGCATGAGCTAGGAGTGTGCGTGATTGTGCAATGAGAGATCGGTGTTTGTTTGCGATCCTAGGCAGAACTGTTGTGAGGGTGAGTTTTGCGTCTGGTCTGTTGTTCTGCAAATCGTTTACCAGAGTCTTCAGGGCCTCCACAGTGACGTCGCCGTTGTTGTGTGTACAGTCGTTAGTGCCACAGTGAATGATGAAATGCGTTATGTTCTGTGGTGCAGCGGCGACAAAATCTTGAATGTCATGTGTCGTGGCTCCGCTTTTAAATCTAATGTATGGTGCATGTTTCCCTTGTGGAAAGTGGTGGTGTATGTACTTGTACTGACTGTCTCCAATTAAAGCTATGTGCGCTAAGGAAAGTAGAGGACACTCACCATGTTTCGTCATCTTCCGTCAAAGGAAATCCAAAAAACGGCAGGAAGTGGAAGATGGAAGCTGCGATGAAAAAATCCGTAAAACAGGGGGTGGATGCTCGAGCCAACGTTTCGACAAGTGGACTTGTCTTCTTCAAGGCTGGAACTGATTTCCTTAGCTATCGTGTGTATATGCTTCGTGCCCTCTCCAAAAGAGGGGAGAAGGGGTGGGGGGGGGAGAGGCCACCGCGACGATTGGGTGAGTCAGAGGGACGAAAAAAAAAAAAAAAAAAAAGGGGGGGGGGGAGGACGGGAGGGTGTACGTTTCACTGAATGGTTGTCAATGGAAGCACGTGGCATTTTAACAATAGTAGGTTCGAAAGCTTAGAAGAAGGGATTAACTCTCATTCGTTTTCGTTGTGTATGTACCATATCGAATCGATTCGAGAGCCCCCTTAGACACGTTAATGCCTGCTGGCTGGAGTGTATTGAACTTGTGAATAAGGTATGACTCTGTATATTTTCTGTCTCTTGGGGACCGGAAGTTTGACTGAAGTATGTAAAGTTTGAGATCTTCGAAGTTGTGACCTGCTACATTAAAATGCTGTGCCACTGCTTTGGGTAACTTTTTCGCTGTGTCCGCGCGATGCCCGTTTAATCTAACATTCGTGTATCGTGGTCGTGTATCGCCGCAATAAAAATTTTAAGGACATGTTAGTGCACGCAAAAGTAAACCCTCATTCTACTGCCCACATAACACCGTGTTCTCGTCCAAGATGTAAGACTTGTAAGCACCTTCAAGATGACGTTATAGTTAAAAGCACCGGAAGTGATTACGTCCATCATATAAAATCTAGTTTCACCTGCACTAGTTCAAACGTTATCTACATGATCGAATGTTCATATTGTCAAAAACGGTACATTGGCGAAACGGGACAACCTGTTAATGTTAGATTAAACGGGCATCGCGCGGACACAGCGAAAAAGTTACCCAAAGCAGTGGCACAGCATTTTAATGTAGCAGGTCACAACTTCGAAGATCTCAAACTTTACATACTTCAGTCAAACTTCCGGTCCCCAAGAGACAGAAAATATACAGAGTCATACCTTATTCACAAGTTCAATACACTCCAGCCAGCAGGCATTAACGTGTCTAAGGGGGCTCTCGAATCGATTCGATATGGTACATACACAACGAAAACGAATGAGAGTTAATCCCTTCTTCTAAGCTTTCGAACCTACTATTGTTAAAATGCCACGTGCTTCCATTGACAACCATTCAGTGAAACGTACACCCTCCCGTCCTCCCCCCCCCCTTTTTTTTTTTTTTTTTTTTTTTTTTTTCGTCCCTCTGACTCACCCAATCGTCGCGGTGGCCTCTCCCCCCCCCACCCCTTCTCCCCTCTTTTGGAGAGGGCACGAAGCATATACACACGATAGCTAAGGAAATCAGTTCCAGCCTTGAAGAAGACAAGTCCACTTGTCGAAACGTTGGCTCGAGCATCCACCCCCTGTTTTACGGATTTTTTCATCGCAGCTTCCATCTTCCACTTCCTGCCGTTTTTTGGATTTCCTTTGACGGAAGATGACGAAACATGGTGAGTGTCCTCTACTTTCCTTAGCGCACATAGCTTTAATTGGAGACAGTCAGTACAAGTACATACACCACCACTTTCCACAAGGGAAACATGCACCATACATTAGATTTAAAAGCGGAGCCACGACACATGACATTCAAGATTTTGTCGCCGCTGCACCACAGAACATAACGCATTTCATCATTCACTGTGGCACTAACGACTGTACACACAACAACGGCGACGTCACTGTGGAGGCCCTGAAGACTCTGGTAAACGATTTGCAGAACAACAGACCAGACGCAAAACTCACCCTCACAACAGTTCTGCCTAGGATCGCAAACAAACACCGATCTCTCATTGCACAATCACGCACACTCCTAGCTCATGCACGAGGATCACGTAAAGTTAACGAATTTCTTCTGGACATTGAACACGCCCACAAAAACGTTGATGTCATCCACCACGCGGAAATTCATCAGGACCCTGACATTATGCTCGCTCGGGACGGACTACACCCTAACTTTTCAGGCGTCAATGTAATTTGCAGGAACATCAAGTACAGAATCAGGAATGAATTTAAACAGACGCAGCCAATGACACAATCTAATGGACCGTCCCACAAACCCGAACAACACGCTCCACATGCTACAAGCACTAGCTGCAACTCACGCCCCACCGTAGCTAAGACACAAGAAGCATCTACTCAGACGGTGGACGTGATAATAACACCAGTAACAGAACCCACACAAAAAGCAGAGGCAACAAGTTCACGCACTCCCCTAACAGAGACATCTGCGAACGCTAGCAAACAAACAGATACAGAAACACACATCGGGTCAGACCTCACCACTAACACAAAGAGTAGTAAGAAAACACCCCCTGAAAATGTTGTGCCCCGGAGGTCTGCCCGACTCCAACAGAAATGACTAACAAACACCAAGGACAGGAAAGGCAACCGCAAATCTCCGGCTTTTCTCCAATCCCGTAAACTCGCCGCAAAACAAACAAACTACAGAATGCATTTGAAGAAATACTCTAGCTACATTAAAGAAAAGAAAATTCCGAAAGGTCTTAAAATTAAGGTCAGATGTGCTCTTGGTACCCTACCGCCTAAACTATTAGCGAAATGGAACAGCATTCTAGAAAGCGCGTCTTTGTCATTAATAGGTATTTTAAAAGAACATTGCGGAAATCAACTTGCTTTAATCACCAACCAACTTAATAGCGTTAACTTATCTGAAGAGGAAACTGAAGAACTTGCCCAGTTTGTAGAACGTAGACAAGATAAATTGCTGATCAAGGAAAAGCGCAAAGAAAATCATGCTACGAACTCTGCCCTCAATAATTCGATGAACACGGTAGAAAGCCCCGCAATCCCAGCCCAACACCCAGAACGCCGCAGCGAAGTGGTAGACATATCACAAAGCTTAAGTCCAGTCGATATAGATCTGCTCAAGCGCGGCCTTACATTTTGTCCGACAAACAATGCAGTGAACGAGTACGAGCTCCACAAAGATATAACTGAGTTTTCAAGACGTTTGCGCATCAAGGAATTCTTTTTTGATAAGGCAGATACGGAAGACGTAAGCAATGACTGTTTGCGTCCGCCAAGCACTTGGACACCAGATGCAGAACAATGCCAAGAGTTAGATCAATATATAAAACTAGTCTCAAGGGAAATTCTGAGCACAGCTAAACGGAGTCGAAAGCCGAAGAACTTAACTTACGCAGAACAGGAGGTCTTGAAACAACTTTCAAACAGAAAAGACATTGTGATAAAACCAGCGGATAAAGGAGGTAGTATAGTAATCTGGCCTATAGAAAAATATAAAAACGAAGCTATCAGACAACTCAGCAACAATACGCACTATCGAAAATTAGCCACGGACCCGACTCAAGAATATAGTAATAGCATACAACATACGATCACGGATTTTCTAGCTAGGGAATTAATCACACACTCTGAGCACCGCTTCCTGATGCCTAAAAACAAGCAAGCAGGCCGCTTCTACCTTCTTCCGAAGATCCATAAGGTGTCCATAGATGAACTGCTTATCGCACAAATCCCGGGCAGGCCTATAGTATCTAACAACAATACACCTACTGAGTCGCTATCAACATTTCTAAATCATCATTTATCTAAAATACCATCTAACCTACCGTCTTTTGTTCAAGATACACCTCATTTCCTTCGAATAATAGATTCTATTAACGAAACACAAACACTCTCGGATCAGGCCATTCTGGTAACTTTAGATGTCTGCTCCTTGTATACGAATATACCTATCGATGAAGGGATTGAAGCGGTCTCAAAATCACTCATAGAAAGCAAGCAAGCACATAATGCTGAAGTTTACCTATCGTTACTTAAACTAGTCCTGACGCTAAATTATTTTGAATTTGATTCGTCCTACTACCTGCAAACTTTCGGCACTAGCATGGGAACCCCTTTTGCGCCAACATACGCCAACATTTTTATGGGACACTTAGAATCGGAGCTGTTGGAGTCATGTCCAGTGAAGCCTTCCACCTATCTCCGTTACATAGACGACATATTTATCATATGGGAACATGGCGTAAGTACACTAAACGCATTCATTGACCACTGTAACAAGTTTCACTCTAGTATTAAATTCACCATGCACCATTCCCCCAGTGAAATTAACTTCCTAGACACGACGGTATCTATTGAAGCAGGAAAATTAAAGACGACGCTTTACAGAAAACCAACAGACAGCCAGCAATACCTAGATTACACTAGTCATCACCCGCGACACTGCAAACAAGGGATATTTGTAGGACAGGCGCGGCGTATAAGAAGGATCTGTAGCGATGACAACGACTACGTTCACCACTTAAGCAACCTAAAGGAAACATTAGTTAAAAGAAATTACCCGCATGATGCTCTAAACAAGGTCTTCAACGAAGCCTGTCAACTAGATAGAAAATCATCACTAGCTCAAAGGGCCCCCGTAGCACAGCCTAACCAGCCGCCAGCATTTATAACCAAATACTCAAATGCGCTACCAAACATAAATAATATCCTCCGTAAGTATTACCCAATACTGGCAAGCAACGAGCGCCTTAGAAAAGCGTTTCCCGGAGTACCAAAGGTCGTGTATCGCCGCAATAAAAATTTTAAGGACATGTTAGTGCACGCAAAAGTAAACCCTCATTCTACTGCCCACATAACACCGTGTTCTCGTCCAAGATGTAAGACTTGTAAGCACCTTCAAGATGACGTTATAGTTAAAAGCACCGGAAGTGATTACGTCCATCATATAAAATCTAGTTTCACCTGCACTAGTTCAAACGTTATCTACATGATCGAATGTTCATATTGTCAAAAACGGTACATTGGCGAAACGGGACAACCTGTTAATGTTAGATTAAACGGGCATCGCGCGGACACAGCGAAAAAGTTACCCAAAGCAGTGGCACAGCATTTTAATGTAGCAGGTCACAACTTCGAAGATCTCAAACTTTACATACTTCAGTCAAACTTCCGGTCCCCAAGAGACAGAAAATATACAGAGTCATACCTTATTCACAAGTTCAATACACTCCAGCCAGCAGGCATTAACGTGTCTAAGGGGGCTCTCGAATCGATTCGATATGGTACATACACAACGAAAACGAATGAGAGTTAATCCCTTCTTCTAAGCTTTCGAACCTACTATTGTTAAAATGCCACGTGCTTCCATTGACAACCATTCAGTGAAACGTACACCCTCCCGTCCTCCCCCCCCCCCTTTTTTTTTTTTTTTTTTTTTTTTCGTCCCTCTGACTCACCCAATCGTCGCGGTGGCCTCTCCCCCCCCCACCCCTTCTCCCCTCTTTTGGAGAGGGCACGAAGCATATACACACGATAGCTAAGGAAATCAGTTCCAGCCTTGAAGAAGACAAGTCCACTTGTCGAAACGTTGGCTCGAGCATCCACCCCCTGTTTTACGGATTTTTTCATCGCAGCTTCCATCTTCCACTTCCTGCCGTTTTTTAGACTAAAGGTTAGTACGATCTGTTCACCTTCTCAACGAATGCCTTCGTCTTAACCTCCAAATAGGAATGCTCTCAGCCGCACTCGGCCAGTTGAACAACCGTACACTCGCAAAAAGCAAGATTGTTGGGCATCGGCCTATACACATGCATTTCAACGCGAGTCGCTGCGAAAGTGTCGCTGCGGTTTCCGTGACACACTGGACTGAACGACACATTGTGACTGTACACTGACAATGTTTCGTGCATTAGTTGGAGATTGCTCTGGTCATAACGATTTTGTGGTGTGTCCATAAACTCTTCTACTCTTTCATTCCTCCATTCCCTGGCACTTTCCTTTCCCAAGTACTGAGTACCTGGAGATCTTCTCTGGTTAATCTCCCAGAGAGGAACGTCTCACGGAAGCGTATAGAGGGCATACATCTGACCAGCTGGCTTGATTCCTTACCCAGTGTATCAAGTTGTATTCAGATTGATCGAATCGCAAACGATAATTTCCCGAGCTGGTTCATGTGCGACAGCGACATTACGAAATACACGCGTGATACGAGAGGGCATAAGCGTCTAGCAGCAACAAATCTGTTCGCCAGCGTATGCACTGAAGTCTGTTCTATATTCAAGCTTTAAAATGAAATCAAGAACTAAAACAAGTACGATATATCTGTGTAGATTCCGCAGCGCTTCCGCACCATATGAAACTACGAATTGTGTATGTGTCAGGCCCGTAGGCAGGGGAGGGGGGGGGGCTAGGGGCCCGCCCCACCCCCCGAAATTTTGGTGAAATATATGTTTTTACCAAAACTAAATAATAAAAATAGGTGTTTTTCTGAAAATGTCAAGGTTTTCAGCAAGTGCCCCCCCCCCCCCCCCCCGAAAAAAATTCCTGGCTACGGGCCTTCGAGTGTGTGTGTGTGTGTGTGTGTGTGTGTGTGTGTGTGTGTGTGTGTGTGTGTGTGTGTGTGTGTGTGTGTGTGCGTGCGTGCGTGCGTGCGTGCGTGCGTGCGTGCGTGCGTGCGGAGCCGGCATGTTAGTGATTCCTCAAGTTTCCTGCTCACGACATTACGCGAAAGCTCATTGTTGCTCGGGCCAACCGGATTTCCCGTGTCTGGCAATACTACTACGACGCATCCTCGCGAAAGAAAAACGAAAAGAAAAAAAAACGTAAAAAGAAGTGTTCCTTTCAGTGAAATGGCATCAGTGACGAGAGTCAATCCTGTTTACAAACAAAACTCCTTACAAACAATCCTTCAACAGAATTACGCGCGAAGGAATCATGAAAGCTTTAGCCTTAATATTGCTTTGTTTTTGCTCTGCTCATCTCGCGAAAAAGAGGGCATCGTCCTTCCTAATAAAGTCGAGGCTCATTTGCCGCTTCCATGACGCACGGGTCAGACAACGCATCTCTCGAAACCCCCTCCCTCCCCCCCAGCCTTTCCACCCTAACAACCATAATCAAGCTCTGCGCAAGTAACACAAATACGTCGATCGCGCAGCTCTAACGAGCATTCCCACTCGCTTTGATTTTTTTCTTTTCTTTCTCTTGCGCGTTCTTTGCCGGAAAAGACGGCGTTCGTCGACGATAGCTTGGCGGGCTCGGGTCAAAACCAATTACGTCATCGATCACCAGGCTCCGGAGTATCGAGCCGTCGTCCTTTTTAGTTCGGAGCGCCGCGCGTGCCTCGTGTTATACTGGGATCTGCGAGGCTGACTCACTTGAGACACAACGGAATAGCGCACAGAAAGACGACTACTCGTCCTGTTTGTCTAGTCGCCGTGAGCGACGGTGGTCTATACAGAGGTGACGGTGCTCGAGTGCTGACAAGAAGGTCGTGGGATCAAATCCCGGCCGCGGCGGTAGCATTCCGATAGAGGCGAAATGTTAGAAGCCCGTTTTCTTAGAGATTTAGGTGCAGGTTAAAGAACACCAGATGGTCAAATTTTCCGGAGCCCTCCATTACGGCTTCCCTCATAATTATGTCGTGGTTCTGGGATGCAACACACCAACAATTATTATTATATTTAATAGCGAGCAGAAAGGCTGTTTCTTCGCCTTGTCCGCCGTCTTTTTTTTATTATTGTGTTATTTCGTTATGCCTCAAGTCAGCCATTACCAAATAGCCCAACTCTCTGCCTTCTTAGAGGCTGACTCTTCTGCGCTCCCTAAGAAGACCTCGCGCTCGTTATAGCTCAGAGCGAATGTCTTTCTGCTTCCATCCCTGTCTTCGTTTTTTTCGTCACGCCGAAAACGAAAGTATGCGCGATAAATTTCAACCATTTAAACCACGCGACAACCGCTTGAGCCACATAATAAATCTCGACCGTCACAATATCATTTGTCAGAGTGTACCTCACGCAAACGAGAATCTCTTTCAGAGCTTTTCCGCATGTCGACACGTCTTCATCATTCAATTGAAGTTTCCATTCATTTCTGTCATACAAACGTTTCTCTTTAGTGCGAAAGATCTACTGCTACGCCATGTCTCCCAAGGTCATTCATCACATCGCAATGACCTTGAGCAGCCGGAGCGCAAGTGTGGCAGGCGTGACGTCACGCGACGCGATCCGCTGCGGAGAGACGTCGAAGCTGCGCTCGCTCGGAGCATCTCCGCTATGGTGCCCCGAGACTAGGTGAAGGCTTAACGAAACGCTGTGTGCATAGCCTTTTTTAAACTTATTTTGCGGTTCTTTTCTGCTTAAGACCGACGCCGAGTGGTTTCACTTTCGTCCTTCCTCCATCGCCAGCGTTGAGAACGCATCATAATTAATGTAAGACTGCTTTGACTGACGATGTCTCGAGTTCATGAACACGAACACTCCTGCACAACAATGTGGTCGCGTGAATTTATATACGCCTGATTTGTTTTACCCGTAACCACTGCAAGACCCTCTTGGGTCCTCAGGGTACTGAAAATGAATGCGTGCATGAAAGAATGAACTAGCCCACTTGTCTATTATTAAGGTGAAAGACTTAGATGTCTAATCAAACACGAAAAGTGACCATCGGCGTAGGCGTCAACACGAGTGATGCAAAAAAAAAAACCATCAAGTGATTACGTCACCGTATGACGTCATTATGACGTCATAGATCGCCAAGTTAGTTACGTCATATAACGTGACGTGGCAATGTGACGTAATCACATCCCATCGTCGCTTGGTCGTAGGTGTGCCGATCCCGGAGGCACGTGAGGCGTAGAAAGCTTGCAATGCCTTCGATCCCGGAGACAGTACAAACCCATAGGTGCAGAAAGATTTCTGGTGCCAGGGGGTGAATACAATCGACTCAGGAGAAAAAGACAGAAAAAGAAATGAGGGCTTTCGCCTTTGGGTCATCTTATGCTGATGCATAGGCTCCCCTGTGCGTTTTTTGTAACATCTTCGTTTATTTGTTTTTGTTTTTTTATTAGAAAGGAAGCAACGCCCACTTAAACTTGTCGGTATCATTGACAAGGTCCTCCACGTATATAAAACCCAGGATTCACGCTGTGCATGCTTTGCCGGACACAAATCCCAGTACCATTACAACAGGACTGCATTTCCCTGACTCGCTCACTACCCGCTGTGATCACCGAGAATATAAAAGAAGAGCGCACGAAGTAAATCTCTCTCGACTCCCTCCCTCCCTCCCCCCCTCCCCCCACCCCTCCCAGAATAACCCCGCGTCTTTTTCTACATTACGTTCTCGCTTTCCCGGTGTATGCTCGGAACACAGCGTCTCTATATCCTGACGAATGAGCTCGAATATCAACTCTCGGCCAGACTCGCGGGTGATTTCTGCGTTCACTGCGGCGCTCGGTGCCTCGCGAGTCTCGATTTCGTTTTGTTTCTCTTCGCGTTTTGCGCGCCACGCTGCGAACTCCAGCAGCTGCAGGCAAACAAAAACTGCAACGATGGGGACTGTGCGATCGGGCCAGTAGGAGGCGGGGTTGCAGCGAAGTGAGAGGGAGAGAGAGCGAGAGATAGAGAGAGATAGACGAGAGTTAGGGGGAGGGGCGTAATCCTGAACGCGCTCAGATAACGCTGACAAATCACCGGCAGACAAACTTCCAGCGCAGGCGTAGAGACAACAACGGTACGGAAAAAAAGAAGAAAGGATGGAAGAGAGGGGGGGCGGGGGAGTCAAGAAGAAACAAAAGCGAGACTATATGTAAAACAAAACGAAAGACCGGCTATACGAGAGGAGGGGAACGTGTTTCTGCGAAAATCCGGACACGACACAAATCCTAACCTTCACCCTCCTATTCTCGCTCTCCCCTGGCATTATTTGCTTTCGATAGTTTGCTCGTTCTTGCACCGTGATGACGATTTCGTGTTTCTGGCCCATACAGCGATATTTGCTGGCGTGTGTGTGTGTGTGTGTGTGTGTGTGTGTGTGTGTGTGTGTGTGTGTGTGTGTGTGTGTGTGTGTGTGTGTGTGTGTGTGTGTGTGTGTGTGTGTGTGTGTGTGTGTGCGTGCGTGCGTGTGTGTGTGTGCGTGTGTGTGTGTGTGTGTGTGTGTGTTCGTTTTGATTTCGACGACGGCCCCACTGCATGTAACTGGAACCTGCACTCGCGTCGGTACAACGAAGCGCGCAGCCAACTATGAAGAGGCTAATGAACCTCGTAACGAACCTGCCGGTGAAACGCAAGAGAAAAGATATAATTACGGGGCACAGAAAGCTCGTGGAAAGCGGCTTATACGCTTCCGTGCTGTGTACGGAACACTGGTACTAAGCTGTAGCAATGCGGCTATGCTGAGACTTAACCGAGTGCATTGTTTGTTCTCCACCTGTTTAGTCGGTTGGTTAGTTAACTCGCTGGGTTGCAAAAGACAGCTCTTGTTGTATTGGTAATTGCCGTCTGTACACCCTAGATGCATCTGTGTTCTTTCTTGATTTCTTTTCTTTTTCTGTCCTGTTTTCGTAATATCGAGTTTCGTACTAATAATGCTGACAACACTACAGAGGCAAATCTGGTGCTCCAATCCCCCTATTTCATTTTCCTGTGCTGCCATCTGCCATTCTGGTAGGGGGCGGAGCTTCGCGGTGTGATCCGAGACAACCGGGCTAGCCAGAACAAAAGCCTCCGAGATCGAAAGGCGCGCGGAGACCCTATACCACAGCGTTTCACGGCTTTCCCACCAGGGGAAGGGCGCATGCGCCGTGGCACCTTGAAAAATGCGGACTGTTGAACTGCCCGTTGGGCCCAATCTTGTCTCTACATACGCGCCATTTTTGACTTCGAACAATTTTTTATATCCTGAAGCATCGTACACTGCAGCTATTTTCTAGCTATTTTATGAACTTCAAACCTCAGTTGTGCCCACCTTCGCGCTTTTCTTGCGATAGCGATTATATGGACACTGCGGGCGAAATTTCGCCGTCGTCGTTGGCGTCGCCGTGAGGTTCCGTTTAAAGTCGAAATCGACAACATCGCCCCGCGCGTCGTACGTTCATCCACGACTGAAAGCGTGCGACGGCTGCGGAAGATCTGGGCTGAGAAGTTTGCTGGTGATATCAGTGTAGACTAATATTATTCTTATATCCACCGTAATATGGGGCCGCATTCGCAAAGTACTTTTTTTTTCGTGTGTGTGTGAGTGTTCTGCGCTCTTAGTCTGCTTGGATAATGTTCTAAGCGTCAATGTTGACCGAAGTTTTCTTTCACGAACGATTCTACGAAGACGGTTTTGTGGCTATAGGTCCTGAAGTTCAAAAACAACACCACTCCGCGAGTGCTCGTTATATAATTCGCCTCGCAACGTCGTGTATCCCTAATTGCAGTAGTCGCACAATGCGTATACATACAACAAAGGCGCCCCCTTTATCCGGCAAAATGCGGACAGATGCGCGAGCTCCCACAACGTATGTGAAAGAGTGAAAGCCAACGACCCGTCGCCAGGAAAAAGCTGTGGGCGAAAGGGAGATCAGCGCCGCTATAATCACTACGGCATGCGACTATCGAACCGAAAGGCTCATTCGTCTCAGAGTCGGCTGCTTCGGGCTCCCCGATACCACCGACGCCTAATCCTCGCTTAATCCCTGGACACAGGTCGGACCTGTCGGAGCCGACGTGCGCCCTAATCCCTCGGCGCAGGTTTCTTCCTCCCCTACTCATTCGACGAGAGCCATCACGTGACACGACACTGTTTGCTTTGCCCTATGGATTAGCTCCATGCGATGCCCTCATCATGTTGCTGCCAAGAAGCCACTCTCTTTCTGTTTATTTGGCTGGACGGCCTTAGCCGATCGAAAGTGAGCGGCGTATGCCTCCAAAACGAGGTAGACGCGATAGCTTCAGTACTGACGGAAGATTTCCACTTTGTCGACACAATTTTATTAATGCGACACTAAAGCTAAACTGTAAACTAGTTTAGACTGATAAATTGTACTCTGAAAAGTCTAGTAACGTTAATTTCACCACCGTATGTTTATTAATTGATTATAAAATCAATGTCAAATATTTCACTTTTAAATCTCCCGCAGAAATCTCCGGTGGTGACATCACAGATTCCAAAGTGTTTTTTTTTTTCCTTCTCGTATTTTGCTCAAGCCAATTTTCTGAAACTTGGTATGTTAAGTCTTTGGCTCCCTCAGAAAACAATGTACTCCATTTTTATTTATTATGAACTACGTGGTCGCTATTAGACGCAGTGTTTGTGGTCTCCCGACTTCTTTCTTGTGTCCGTGTTTGCACGCCCCAGTCAAAATCTATGACGTCACGGCGACTGGTGCGGGAACTCGAAGCAGGCGTCGTCACCCGAATTTTCTTTTAACGCGTTTTCTCGCTTACCATGAGTCTTCTCGTAGCAAGCGTGGTGTTTTTGGTATCGTGAAGGAGTAGGACACTAATATAAAAGAATATCATTTTTTTTTTCTATTTTGTGCCCCTTTCACGCAGTTGAATGCTGAATTGGCTTAGTTGGCATTTTTAGGATATATTTCATTGTAAATAGAGCTACGGAACGGAACGCTTTCGTTGTTCCTGAGAATGGAAAAAGCACATCGAAACCTATACGCTCCGAAATATAGCAACGGCTCGTGTAGGCGATGTGGTTTAAGCTCACCATTTTCGTTGGTGTATATTAAGAGTTCCGGGCTTTGACGTGTTAAGACCACAATGTGATTAGTAGTCAGGTCGCAGTTGGGGGAATTCGGAGTGAACTTGACAACCCGAGGGATCTCTAACGTGCGCCTGTATAAATCTAAGTGAAACGAATTTTGTCTTCTGTATTTCTTTTTACGTTCTTGCTCTCGAGTTTCGTGACATCAGTATGGACCATGGACAAAAGGCAAGCTGTTTTGATGATCACGAAATTTTAAAAAAAACTGTTCTCCCTCCTCTATAAATGCCGGCTCTACCGGCCCAAGTATGCTGTGTCTGTTAGCAGCGCGTTCAAGGGACACATTTTTATAAAGCTTGCGCCGGTTTTATTCTCCGTACACGGTAACTCAATCAACTTTTGAGTTTTTCTCAACGTAACATTGAAGAGAACGTTGGTAAAAAAAAAAAAGCGAAGGCTGCTTTTACGTTTCCTAAAGGGGCATTAGCAGACCACCCGCTGATGCAGAGTTGATGGACGGCGGAGCACCCCCAGCGGGGATAAAGATCAAACAGTCCTTCCATCACAACCTCGTCCACACGTTGCGATACAAGGCGGAAAACTTCTCGTACAGCGAAAGCCGAACGAACAACGTTTCCAGCAAGAAGAGCCTTCCGAACGCACCAAATGTACCGCCACGAACGAAGTAAAACGTCTCAAGTCCGAAAGAACGCACGCACACATCCTATAAGACTCACTGTTCGAGATAAGAATCGACGAACGGGGCGGCACCCTCTCCCATATACAGGTACGGGAGATGCAGGCCGTCTCGAAAAAGCAATGGCTTGTTCCAGCCGAATATATAGACGAAAGCCATTCTCGCAAATGGACTCGAGCCAACCGCCCTGTGCCCATTTGCGCCCGCATTTTCCACCACCACTCTCGCCCGCGGTCCTTTTTTCTTCATTTTTTTACTTTTGTGTCTTTCAGGTGGAACTTTCGTATGACCTGTCGATAAGTGGGCAGCCGATTGTGGTGTGGACGAGTTTGGTTTTGTTGTCGTTTTTTTGTCATTTTCCGAGCTCCACGGACATGAAAACGACTCGGAACAAGCTGGCAAAGGACAGTTCAATGGTACCTGCTCGCGGCCGCGTGAGCGCCCGTGCTTTCAGACGCGATTACAAGCTACGCGCGTCGGGTGACCGTTTTTCTTCATGGCTTCACACGCACGGAGAGAGAGAAAAGTACCGAGGAATGGCCATCCAGGGAGCGGCAGAGCCGGAAGAAAGAAAGAACACCAAACAGAGATGAACTACACATAACCACAAAAAAAGAACCTACCAAGCGCTACATCGGAAGGGAACTGAAAACTCCGCGTTCCCCTCACAGTATACCCTTTGTATATAGTCGGAAAACAGCTCTGGGAGTACACACAGAGTTCTTTTCCTGATCAGGATGTGTGCTTGGCGTGTTCGCTGGTCATCGCAGTTCGCCCGCGCTGCCCTGGCGAGTTAGCGAGCGCGCACGCGCACCAAATCAACGACCACTCTCGCGAAAAGGGTCTGCGGACGCGGCGGCTCAAAATTGACGCTTTCGCGCTGCCGCGAGCGTTTCTTTTGTTCCTTTGTTTTGTTCTTGCGCACCACTGGAAGAAATGAAGGAAAATCGTTGCTCTAGGGTCCAGTTGCTTTCTCGAAGTCGCCGCCTCATTCGCGCGCCGCACAAAAAAAATAATAAAAGAAAAGGAAAAAAAAAGGGGGGGGGGGGCTTTCTTTTTCGCCTCAACAGCTTCCACCGGGTTTTGGTAAAATTACCCGGGCCAGGGCCGACAAACTGATGGACGCAAGGCACGTCCCACGAGTGCCGTTTTCGTTTTCTTGTTTCAAGTCAGCATGGTCATTACCAGCGCGGCGCTCTAATTTACAGTTAACGAGGAAACGGCGTGTACGTGCTAGCCTCTGGATGAACGAGCGCGCGGTAACGCTCTAACTCGGCCCTATTACGCGTCTATGGCTTCGTCATACTTATGTGTCTGTCGCGGGTGGCGCTCAAGACTTCTTGTTCGCGTGATGAAAGAAAAAAGAAGAAAGAAAGATCCGTCTTACAAGGCTGAGTGAGTTAACCCTGTGGCTACACCGCCGACGCTGCACTGTGCATGTCTATTGTAGATTGTCTGCACTTGTCGTTTTCTGTTCTCTCTCTCTCTCTCTTTTAGGAAAGGGAAATTTACAAGCACCCGTTTGTAGCCCGAAGCCACAAGGATATATAGACGGATTTCTTTGAAATAAAGCGTCTTAGTTGCCGAAAAATTCGTCCTGGTCCGGATTTAAGGCGAATGCATAGGCTTGCGCACAGGGTTGCACAGGAGACGGGAAGGGGACGCAATCGACTGGGAACGTAAAGGTGATTTAATGCGTGTCTATCCAACTGCTGCTCGCTATGTCTCCCAACAAGTCTGGTCCCCGATTGTGTGGCTTAAAGGGGCCCTGCAGCACTTCTTCAGCGGGGTCAGGAAACGCTGCCGGTCGGTAATCGAGCCTCCTGAGAACACGCGAGCCAAACATTACAGCGCAGCACGCGGCCTGTGATTTACAATCAATTCTCAAAGTCAGCTAGCAGAAACCGTTCTCTCTTCTCACGACAAATGATGCCATAAGCCCAAAATGACCGCGTCATAAACCCAAAGTCCACGGCCACTGGCTGCTTTGATCATCGTGAGCTGCATAGTACCGTGGCCGCCGCGGGATGCCGCCACGAGCCCGCGCTCGCGATCACACTGAAAGTAAGCCGCGCGTTCGAAGAAAAAAAATAAAGCAAAGTGCTCAAGGTCATGACGTGTGCTGACGGAGGGACGCATCTTCTTGCCCCCTTATCACCCCCCCCCCTCCCTCGGTGTAGCTTTCAACGCGCTCGCTGATGCGAAAGGAGGGAAAAAGCGCTTGAAGCGTGCGACAAATCCCTGTAACTCGGCTCGTATACTTGACGGATTCTAAATATATTTGCGGTTATCGATTCGTGAGGCAATAAGCTGTTTTGATGAGGCCATTAGACGATTAATTGGAAAAGTGTTGCAGGGCCCCTTTAATGCGAGTGTGAACAAGGCCTTCACCTTCAAGTGTTACAGAGAGTGTAACAGGCTGCCGAAGTTTTCACCCCTCTTCTGGGGTCCAACGTGCCGAAACAACGATAGGATTACGAGGCACGCAGTAGTGGAGGGCCGCGGAAATATCGACAGCCTGGTCGTCTTTAATGTGCACTGACTTCGCACAGTGTATGGGCCTCTATTAAGTTCGCTGCCCCCTGGCAACGCGACCGCCGCGACCTTCGGATCAGCAGCCGAGTACCGTAACCCCTATACCACCGACGCGGACACGTGTAGGGTTGCAAACTTGAGCAAGGCTATATAGTTAACTTCTCTGCCTATCCCGCAAGGCTTTCGCATAGGTTAGCCGTTAAAATGCGAACGATACGTGAATCTACTGGACATCTGAAGCTTACTGTGCGGTCCCGTTACGGACGTCTGTCTATAATACATTTAACTTTATTACATCAGCGCTCTCCTTTATCGCAGCGCGAGGTGGGGTCTTCGATGCAAAAGATGAAAAAGAGAAACCAGCCACACGGAACTCGCGATGTCGCACAGACATCGCACAGCACATGGGCCTCTAGCAAATTCGCCTCCATGGCAACGCGACCGCCGCGACCTTCGGAGCAGCAGCCGAGTACCGTAACCCCTATACCACCGCGGCGGACACGTGTAGGGTTGCAAACTTGAGCAAGGCTATATAGTTAACTTCTCTGCCTATCCCGCGAGGCTTTCGCTTAGGCTAGCCATTAATATGCGAGCGATACGTGAATCTACTGGGCATGTGAAGCTCACTGTGCGGTCCCGTTACCGATGTCTGTCCCTAATACATTTAACTTTATTACATCAGCGCTCTCCTTTATCGGAGCGCGAGGTGGGGTCTTCGATGCAAAGGATAAAAAGAGAAACTAGCCACACGGAACTTGCGACGTGACCGAGCCGTCGATCCGTTCCAACCTGTTCGACGCGACCGAAGAAGACTCACGTCGGGAAATCGAGTCAGGAAGTCGTCGGTGGGCGCCTCTTTATGCAATCAAGCGCCGATCGCTTCGGGGTCACCCGATCAAATCAGGCGGCGCATAAACGAAAAAGCGCCGAGCGCGCAGAAAGCCGAGGCGGGGTGACCACGGGACGGAGTGAAGGGGGGACACTGAGGCCAGGCGCGAGGACGATGATGAGCAAAGAAAAGAACAGCTCCTCGAGTAACCAGACACTGAAGGCCGAGACACGCAAGGAGGGGGAAGGGAGGGGGGGTGGTTACGGCGCCCCGCGGCAGGCGCGTGACCCCCCACGGGCGGGAGAGGTTACGCTCGGGGCAGGTTGACTGTTGTTGTACGTCGTTTGTCTGCATAAATGGGTGCAGTGTCGCTGAAGCTGGTGCGGAATTTCGTATGGTATAGATGGGCATTTTTCTTACTGATTACCCCGAAGATGTTAGTCTGGTCCATCACCTGGCTTACTATCCAGGTATCGGGTGTTCACAGTGGCGTATGCAATGACCACATATGTACACAAATAACAGGTGCAGTCACCTCCCTCCACCCCTCGTAGGTAATTGCTGGTCGAACTGCATGTGGTGAAAGTAAGACCGGGGATCCACATTACGCAACCTCGTTAGGGTCAATATACTTCGGCATGCCAAAATCTCGGGAATCTGTCATTCATCAATCAGCGTCTTTGGTAAAATCAGTTCAGCGGAAAACCGTGAGAAGGTGTGAAGTTCATGAAAGGGATCAAAATCTCTCATCGGACCGTCTAGTAGCAGAAAACTGCTAAAGAGAACGCTTCCCAGAAAACGAAATATTCGTCCCGGTTCGGTACTCGAACTCGGGACCAACGCCTTTCCTGAGCTAACACGAAGGTTACAAGATCTCAAGCCCGAGTGCGAATTAATCGAGAAATCGAAAACAGGGGAGTGCACAAATGTGACAGTCACATTGCAATATTCAGTTGCCCTTTAATGATTGTGGCCAAGGAAACATTACAAAACGAAAAGGCGTGCCCCTTCCCTTCTCCATTTCAGTGTTCTCGCAACGTAAGTTTACAATTTTTTAAGAATTGCAACTTCAAGAGTTGCGTGTCAACCTATTCAACGCACCACTCGGTACCTCTCCAACTTTTTATTTACAAGCTCTGATCGGCCCTGATGAGGCGACAGTGCTACTGTTACATCCCTGTTTTTAGTTTAACATCCATTCAGAAGTCAAGTTTCTTAACATAACGCACCCTCCATGAATAATTTCTGTAATTTTATTGGCTATAAATATTTTACACACTCCTCTCCAATCGTTTTTTAGGCCACTATACTGCCGTATTTCATCGACCAGAAATATTTTGCTGTCCCATTGAAACTAAAAAAAAAAAAAGGCTTTTCGCACTATGGCCAAACGTGGCCCTTTCTCTATTAAAACGCACATATCGTCGTCATCATCATCATCATCATCATCATCATAAATTATTCAACAGTGCGCAATCTATACACGCGAAGCACACAGTGTCAACACGATCTCTCAGTGCGCTTTAGCACTGCACCCTTTTAGAGGGGCAACGCGCGGCGCAGACACAGCGTAGCGGTCGAGACATCTTTGAAGGTCTAGGCCACGCTGCAAAGATCGCGAACACGAGCACCGCGTGCGCACACACGACCTCGGTAGGCGGGAAACCAGTTTCGGCACGCTTTCGAATCTCGCGGTCATGCTTGCCGAAGGCGGGCACGCAAGTGCACACACGACACGTCTACCCCGGAGAGGTTCGCCCTTGCCCCCCTGGAACACCACAGCCGTCGCCGTTTGCTCCGGAGCTGCCTGGCTTCTTCCCCGTCTCTTTAACATCATAGTGTGGGGCTGCGCCTAGAATGTGACGTCATTAAAAGGGCACGCTACCATTCTTAACACCCGCTTGAAGGCTATGCGTAGCTACCAAAGTGATGTGTTAGTCCATATACTGTGGACTTGGAGAGACATGTACGTGTGACCGTTTCATTGCAAACTAAGCTCCTGCAAGAGAACTGTCCATCGCCATGTTATTTTATTTCTGTTATTTTTGTGTACATGTGTCTGACGCCGGTCTTCCTAGGTTATGCGCGAACTTGTCATATAAGGAAGAGTCCATAGTGGTCATGATTTAAGTGCCTGCTCCTTCTCTATCGCGTCTGTTAATTGAGTGATTCGGGTGGTTTGAGGCATTCCTTCAAACTTAGTCGCACCATCGCACTTCTCGTGGAATGATTTTGGTACACAAGTCGGACACGCCTCACTCACTCACGCACTCACTCACTCACTCACTCACTCACTCACTCACTCACTCACTCACTCACTCACTCACTCACTCACTCACTCACTCACTCACTCACTCACTCACTCACTCACTCACTCACTCACTCACTCACTCACTCACTCACTCACTCACTCATCTCCACTACACTACACACGCCCGCGCAGCACATGCGCACACTCTGGCGCAAAATATAGTTCCGAGGAGCTCGTGCCCCCGTAGCATCACTCATTTTTCAGACGCCGCCATCTTTTCCGATACCATCCTTTCTTTCCCGCCAAACGCAGGCGAGAACACGAGAGTGCGGTATATAGCCGGCGCGTTCCTTCCCGGCTGGTGGGCGCTCTGTTCCGAACGCTCCGGTGCGCGTACAGGGCGATACGTCACGTCACTTTCTCGGCGCCTTTACCGCGAACACTGTTGGCGGAAAGGCACCGGCGAAAGGATGTCATAAATCGCCGCCTTCCCCTGTCATCCGGGCAACCTCCTTTTTGTTCTGCCTATGCCCGTTGCATTATCGAAGCCTCCCAGTCATATTGTGTCCGTTTTAGCTGTTCTTTGGTTCCTGTCGCACCTTTTCTTGCCGATAACGTCCACTGCATGTACCGTCGTTGTATTCTCGACCTCCCAACCGATGTTTTATATTCTCCGTTCGGGCCACTCGCTGCTGAGCCCCGCGCCGTCTCTCTTACAGTCGTAAATCATCACTTCGAGGCTAAAGAGGGAAAAAAAAAATACATTTTGAAGTTCAGCGTAAGGCCAAGGTATAACGGATGGCTTTTCGGAGCCGGCCTATGTCTCTCCGTACGTTACCTGCAATATTTCTCCTACAAAACAAACTCTATAAACGTTGCTGTTTTCGTTAGATTAACGTATGGCGTAATAGGTTCAGTTATAGTTCATTGTGTTTTCTGGGACGTGACGTTGGAAACGTCTTTATTCTTACGAAGAATATCTTGTCCCGAGCCTCTTCGATCCATATTGGGCAACACGGCACGCCCGATCATTTCTGATTAAAATCCACCTGCCGTATTAACTCGCCTACTGAGAACACTGGCGAGGCGAATCTTGGCTAACGGAGCTTGGCCTGACTAGTATGCGCTGTTACAAGATAAAGGCATCGTTTTCATTTAAGATTAGCCCAATGACCGAGTTACGTACACTTTTTTTTTCTTTAGTTCTTTAGCGACACTTTTGTTCACAGCGTTGTACAATACGGTAGAGAACTCAACATTGAATTGGTATTTAATGAAGACAACACTGCTGTTAGAACAGGGGATAGCCAATAGTTAGCCAATTTTAGACATTGCTGTCCAATATCAGCGAGTACGCCACAACGTATTTGCTGGCGTACTGGGAGTACGCCAGCAAATACGGTAGCTAACTGGCCTGCCAAGAATCGTAACTAACGAAGGCCTCTCTAGTTGAGAAAAGCTGATTTCTGTCATAGTTATCATCTGTCGTCGATGTCATCATTCCCCGTTAGAGATTTTTACGTTAGCCAATATTAAGGAGTGATAGCCGATACAAAGTCAATGCTCGTAGTACGCGAGCAAGCACACATTTAGATGTATCCAACAGTAACGCATCACATTTGCAAGCGCCTTTAGAAAAGGCGATGCAATACATTTTACACATAGCGCATCACGCCCGGCTAGTCCCTCAACGAAATAAATTTTTCCATCATCAACGAGGCTCAGGGGAAACGCCGTTTTCTGGGACCTCCTAGAATTCCGATTCCAGCATGCTTCGCTTGAGTCGATTCGGAGCCGTAAAATCTACCCCCGCCTGGCGTATTGTCACTGTTCACACATGCGATGCGCTAGAAATGCGATGCGATACTGCTCCGTTCTCGTAAACGCGACAATAGTCTATAGTCTATTTCAATCAGAAATGGCAGCCGACTTAAGATGTATCCCTTTACATAATGGGGACGGAAGCCTATAAAAACAGAAGGTTGAGCTACAGTTGGTAGGGGTTCATGATAAAGGGTAAGCTCGCAAACACGGACACAAGAGGGAAATCGGGAGAAAACAAACGGTGTTTGTGTTGTCATTATTTATCTCGTGTGTCTTAACAAAACTTGAAATTCGGCGATATGGCGCACATCTTTTGGGAACATTAGAGCGCAAAACCAGATATTCACAGGAACGACAGACGCAGGACGGGCGCTACTTTCATCTACCTTTATTTGAGGCTTCGCCAGCAAATATATGCAGAAAACACGCATGCGCAGAAAGTCAAACGCATTGTCACGAACACGCTATCACTTCAGAAAAAATGATTATGCGTGTATGAGATGTGCAAATTTTGCTGCGCCGGCACGAAAAGAAAGAATGAAGGTGACTCTAATCCTTAACGTTATAGAACCCCAGGTGCACGTGGTCTAAATTAATCCGAAGTCCCCCACTATGTACAGCCTGCCTCCATTGTGGCCTTGCATGTAAGCTAAACCCCACAATTTAATATTAATGCAAATAGCGCTGTTGCCGAGGGAACCGAATTGGCGCGGCGACGCCTACAATACGCCGGAAATACGCGCCGTGCGGTTACCGTTCGACTCTGCATTCGAAGACCACTAGCATCGTCATCCGTCCCGCGGCGTCGGCGTCAACACTAGTGATCCCAAAAAATCATCGTCACGTGATGACGCCAGCATACGACGTAATAATGGCGTCACAGATCGCCGAAATTTGACGTCGCAGTGGCGCCGCATGATGACATCATCAAATAATATCGTCGCTTGGTCAAAGGTGGGCCGATCTCGGTTGCATCGCAAAACCACGAGACGTGGAGAAAGCTTTCGGTGGGAAGGGGTTGGAGCAGGACCGATACACCGACTGAGAATTAAAATAAGAAGATGGCTTTCGTCTTTGTTCGTATTAGGCGAATGCGTAAGGGACCCTGTGAGTTTTCGTCCTCGCCTCGCTATTCGCCGTAGCGCTGCACCCATTTATCGAGATCGCGTAGAGTCCTGCCGGAGCGAGACAAATATTTTGGGCGGCGTTGTCAACAGCAGCCGTGTCCCGATTGGCGCCGAGTAGGCGGAGTCGTATACGGTTGCGAGGTCGCCGTTTGTCTTGCTTGCCTTCCCCGGCGCGGAAGCCAATTACACTTCCTCCTCTCCACTTTTTATATCTTCTCCCTCAACCGTCTCTCTTCTCTCTCTCTCTCTCTCATTTCCCTTTACATTCCGCTATAACCTCGGTTGTGGTATCCAGCAATGTGTGAGACATTTACGGCTGGCCTCGTTTTCCTCTGTTTAAAATCACTTCCTCCTCACCCTCACGCTTCCTTTACAAGGAACCTCAACTTACTCTTCCTCCTCTCCACTTCATACCCCTTTTCCCACAACCGTCTCTATAACCGTTCTCTTTACGCAAACCGCGATCGAAGCCTCCACAAATGTGTGAGACAATTACGCCGGGCTTCCTCTGTACTATACATCACTTCCTCCTCCTTTAAATAACGAAACGCAGCTTTGTACCCTCTCCCTCCTTCCACCCCGCCATGCTTCTTTTTTCGCCCTTTCCCGTAAACAAAAAAAAAAAAAGGACGCCGCGTCCCTCGCTGCAATCCGATACGTCCCGAACTGACGACAACAGTTGGCCAACGTGTACGCCTCTCCGCTGTTCTCGTTCCCGCGTCTCCGAGCGACGACGGAAAGC
This sequence comes from Rhipicephalus sanguineus, assembly GCF_013339695.2. Lineage (NCBI taxonomy): Eukaryota > Metazoa > Arthropoda > Arachnida > Ixodida > Ixodidae > Rhipicephalus > Rhipicephalus sanguineus. Next base: position 22,980,590 of record NC_051184.2, read on the forward strand.
ACTTAGTCATCCTCTGTCCCCCCTTCCACGCAACCCCCCCCCTCCATTTTCCCTCACTCACTCCCTACACCCAAGCGACCCTTCTTCTGTCGAGTGCTATCCCCAACAAGGAAGGCAAACAGCGGCAAGAGGGGATATATAAAGGGGTCGAAAACATCTCGAGGACTGTAAACACGGCCGTCCCGAACGTCGATATTTATTGCTTCTTCAGAGGTCGCCGAAGTGTGTATCAAGCACGTAGCAGCGAAGGACGCGGATCGTTTTCTTTCTGTTTGAATTTGATTATCGTGCTCGTCGTTGTCGTTATCAGCATGCGATTTCAATGCCTACGCCTCTCCGGCCTCTCCCATACCCTAACGGAACACCAGTATGTACATTCAGGGCGTTTGATTATTACTGACTTAAAATCAACCAAAAACTATCGAGAACGATGGCAGACAACTCAGTCGTTGGATTGATATTTGATGACAATGTTTAATTTTTTTTTTTTTTAGTCTTCTCTGTGTACTCGCTGTCGCGTCGTGTATTGCCTTTTAAGTTTAGTTTTGCTCTTCTTAAGTATATTTATTTATTTATTTTATTTTTTCGATGCAGCATAGTTCTTTTCGTGTTGTTCATTGCTTCTATTAATGCTGATTTTGGTCAGAAATTGACATCTGACATCACATAAGAAACTATATCGTCATGCGCCATTTCAGAATTTCGGGTGAAAGCGGCTTAGAATTTTGCCGCAGCACTTTTTCTAGGAAACAGAGTCGCTATTTGCATAAATGATATCACGATATCGTTGTTCGTAAGGCAACGTGTCAGCCAGTCCTTACAATTGACATTTCACTAGAGAACGGTGTCGGCTAACGCTAAGCACGTACGAACGTTAAAGGGGCGCTGCAACACCTTTTTGGCATGGTCAGAAAACGCTGCCGATCGGTAGTCGAGGCCGCTTTGTACACGCGAGCCAAACATTAGAGCGCAGCACGCGGCCTGGAATATACAATAAGTTCTCAAATTCAGCTAAGAATCGTTGCCTCCTCTCTCGACAAACGATGCCATAAACCAAAATGACCGTGCCATAAATCGAAAGTCCACGGCCATTGGCTCATTTGAGCGTCGTGAGCTACATTTTACTGCGGCGGCCGGGGGATAATAATAATAATAATAATAATAATAATAATAATAATAATAATAATAATAATAATAATAATAATAATAATAATAATAATAATAATAATAATAATAACGTTTATTTCCACCAATACAAAGTCGATGGAGGGGGTGGGAATAAAAGCGACTGTCCGCTTGCCTACGCACTCACCCCCCTATACATCAGACAGAGGCGGCAACAGAACACAAGATCTGACGAAGATATACAACATTCTAGAACTTAGCAATAACACAAATTCGAAACAGCAGGCTGCGGTGCTGGCAGAAAAAAGAAAGAAACACAATGCAATAAACATATATACAAGCATATATAAACGTCAGTACCTGAACTAGAGATGCGTGCACTAAACACAAAATTTACGCGTAGTAGTGTTGGCTTTTTCCTTATTTTTATCTTTAGGCGCGTAATTTCAAGAAATTTTAAATGTCAGGTGTGCTGATAAGATATTGGCGTAGTTGAGAGAATTGCAATAGTGGATAAACGTCTTTTTTGTTCGATCTTATAGTTGCGTAAGAGGCTGTAGCTGTAGAGGTTGAAAACATTCATGATTTCGTGTTCATTAAACAAATGTTGCGTTGTATGTCTGTAAGGAAGGTTATAAATTTGAAGAAAGATTTTATTATGTAGAGGTGAAATCTTCCGTAAATTTGTTTTAGATGCCGCCACGTCCCCGCCCTCGCGCTCGCGATCACACTGAAAGTATGCCGCGCGTTCGAAGAAAACAAAAAAAAAGAAAAGAATGTGTTCGAGTTCATGGCGCGCTTGACGAAAGGACGCATCTTCTTGCCCCCTTGTCGCCCCCCTCCCCCCATGCGTAGCTTTCAGCGCGCTCGCTGGTACGAAAGGAGAGAGAAAGCGCCTGAAGTTGTACGACAAATCCCTGTGACTCCGCTCGCACTTGATGGATTCCAAAAATCTTTGCGTCAGTCGATTCGTGAGGTAACAAGCTATTTTAATGAAACCATTCGATGATTACTTGGAAAAGTGTCGCAGGGACCCTTTAAAGGGACACTCAAGAGAAACGATGAATCGGCCTAGATCGATAAATTGTGCTCTGAGAACTCTAATGTCGTTAATTTCACCATTATAGGTTTATTAATAAAGGAGAAAATCAAGTTCGAAGTTTCATTTTTAAATTTCGCTCCGAAATCTCCCCGCGTGACGTCAAGGATTTCAAAGTGTACTTATCCCATTTTGGCGCCATTGGCTTAACAAATTTACCCCAAACTTGGTATGTTAAGTCTGTGGCCCCCTCAGAGGACAATGTACTTCATTTTTACCGATTAGGAACTGCGTAGTCCCTAGTATAGGCGCCGTCAAAACATGTGACGTCACGGCGAATGGTGCGGAAATTTCAAGGTGGCGTCGCCACCCACATATTGTTTTTGCGTGTTTTCTCGCTTACTAAGCGTCTTCTCGCAGCAAGCGTAGTATTTTTGGTATCGTGAAAGAGTACTTCACTAACGTGAGAAAAATCGTTTTGCTCTTTAGTGTCCCTTTAAGCCTTGTGACTACTGGATTACCGCAACATTATGCCTACATACACATACAGCACCATCACGCATCACTACGCACCGTTACTCTAAGTTCCATGATGCTTTCCATTATGTTTCCCCATTGCTAACTTGCATGCTGTTCGATTCACGTGCCCTGTGTTTAACCTACACAATAGCGATACGAGCTCCCCCGAGTGTTCTCTACTTTGGGACGTCATCTTGTAGCATTTGTGTGCTATATATGTCACTATTGTGATCTCATAATACACATAAACAACTGCAATAACAACAACCTGGCTTCACAGTGGGCGCTCCGTTGTGTTGCGTATACCGCGTTTCAAGGCGCCGCGATGAATAAAAATATAGTTTCAGCCCCTGCAGCTGGTACGGCCGTTTTGAGGCCACAAATATTTCGCGAAAACATGGTGGAAAAAAAAGTACGAAAAACGCGTGGCACATCGCGCAAGCCGCTTCGCATTTATGCATGGAAAGCCTCTCAACTGTCGTCAGAAAAGCGAGATCCGTCAATACTTATCTTACTCAGCCACGTTTTTGAACGATAAGTGAAAAGAGTAAACGAAAGATCGCATGCCCAATGCTGGGTTCGAAAGATAAAAAAAAAAAAACCGGCAAACCGGCATGGCGTTTGAAACGGGGGTATGTGCGTCGAAGAGAACGGAAATTTTCGAAAATAAAAGTAAGCCGTCAGGACGTGATGGCGTTGAAAAGTATACGAGGGAAATGGAACCACTGCGCGCACAGAAAGATAAAGCGAATGCAGGTGGATGGGAAACTGAACGCACAAACGGGAACTACAAAACAACAACAACAACAATAACAACCAAAAAGTGGGATCAAAGTTAAGATTCCAGGCACGGAAAACGCTCTCTCCGATGTCGATTTCAGAGTGCGTACCTACTTTATCTGTGAAGCTGAGCTGTTTTGTTTGAGATGCTGCACGCGCGGCTCGCGGAATCAAAGAATAGAAAGGAAAGATCAAAAAGAATTCGCGAAAGGGTCTGCCTTTCGGCGCTCCTTCAAAAGGCCCAAGGCATTCTTTTTCGGTCGTAAACACCGTGTTTACCGGCGCCGAGCGTGAAAGTGGAACTAGAAAAAAAAAAACAAGAATAAGAATGAAGAGTCGCGTTTTTATTCTTTTGTCGGGCAACCCTCTATTTATTCTTGCGTATAGGCGATCCCCAGCACACTCCCAATACGTAGAACGCAGTGAACGTATACGTACCGAAAGTTTCACATAAATCGACACGCACGAAATACCGTCTTGTATCACCCATACGGTTTTCTGCAACCCCCCCCCCCCCCCCCCCCCCCCCCCCCCCCCCCAGCGCTAGATCGGTGACGCGCCGCTACGAAAGTGGGTGATATCGAAGAAAAGTATAATGCTTTTGATGCCTCCTCACTTTGTGATGTTGTTTTATTTTTTCGAGAAACATACGGACTACATGGGCACGTCGAATAAGGAGTCTTATTTTAATGATCGTCAGCGATATCTGATCGCCATTCTCATAACACCTTCGTTTTTTGACTTTGTGTTTGTCGCTGATGTCCGAACCCGAAACCGACGCCGGCGTATAGGCCTCGCTACGTAAAGCCTATCCCTTCTCGAAACGCACCGAAAACTCTGTACTTTTCGCAATCCAATTCTTTACATTGAGAAATCTCTCGCTTTAATGTGTCTGTGTGTCCACATATATATATATATATATATATATATATATATATATATATATATATATATATATATATATATATATATAATATATATATATATATATATATATATATATATATATATATATATATATGTGACGAACCACACGAGAACGGTGCGGTGCGGTAGTAGTGAGAGAGGAAGACGAAGTGTTTAATAAACATGGGCGGTCGCGGAGCGAGACCAACTCGACAAGGATTGGAAGAAGGCGCCGGGAGCCTCGGCAGCCGCAAGGGCCGGTCGTTCGACGCTCTCGCAGCAGTGATTTTTCTGCCTGGTGGTTTGGTGCGATCTGTTGTCGGGGTGTCGGTCGCGTGTCGGGCGGCAGTGTATTTGTGAGTTTTCGTTCTATTTTTTCCCCTTTTTACTGACCTGATCGTACTGTGAGTACCTAATGTCTCTCTCCTCCCCTGGCCAGAGGTCTTTCCTCTGGACGGCCTCTCTTCCCAATGATGACATGCCTATAGAGGCTTTTTGCGCAGTGGTATTCACAGCGTGCCAGTAGCACTAGTGCCGACCAACGGGGGATTAATCCGTGTCAAAAACCCAAAGGTAATTCAGGAGGAGTTGCGGAAAGCTACCCCACACTACCAAAACATCACCGATGTCCGACAGTTTGGCAGGGGCGGAGTTCTGTGTTGCTCTCCGGACCAGGCCTGTGTTTCTGACCTCTTAAAGTGCTCAACGTTTGCATCCCATCCGGTGAGCCCATTTATTCCTGCTCATCTCGCTTGCGTTAAAGGCTTAGTCCGCGGAGTTGACTCGAGCCTGTGCGCTTCAGAGGTTTTGGAAATGTTTTCAGCGGCCGGGGCAACATCAGTGTACCGATGCTCTCGCGTCTCTGATAATCAGAGAGTCCCCACAGAGTCGGTCATTGTGACATTTGCAGGCATAAATAGGCCCACAGAGATTAAGGCATGGCCCTTAATTTATAGAGTTGAAGCACTTACTCCACGTCCACTGCAATGCGTTCAGTGTTGGCGTTATGGTCATACCATTAAGGGCTGCCGATCATCTCCTAGGTGCCGCATATGCGGAGAAGACCATGACACTAGAACATGTAATTCCCAAAGCGAAAGATGCTGTCTTTGTCAAGGTTCGCACCCTGCTGATCATGCAAACTGCCTGGCGAGAGCTCAAGAGCTTCAAATTTTAGAAATCATAGACAGGCAGCGATGCTCACGCCGTGAAGCTCGGGCTATCGTATTAGAGAGATCCTGTGGATATGCTGAAGCTGCTGCTCGGCATTCTAAAGCCATGGATGCATCTATAGGGGAAGTCGTGGCAGCTGCTGTCGAAAAGGCTATGTCGAAAGCACTGAACACAATTTTTTCAAATCTTTCAGAGACAATCGGACAAGTTTTGTCGGCTCAGATGTCACAAATTTTGCAGGTTGCAGGGCGAGCATCTCCTGATACAGGTATTCATGTGGGCATAAATGAAAAAACCATCCATGAGGGCATAAATGAAAAAATCACGACAGAAATTGCGTCTGGCAGTTTTGCCTACACTGATTCTCCCACATTTAGTTTAGAACAGGAGGATGGTAATAACTCCGAGACCACTTCACAAAGTAGTGAAAGTATGGATTTGGACACTAGAGCCGCTAAACGTCGAGCTACCCCCCACTCCCCGAAATCTGTTCTTCTACATAGATTGAAGACAAAAAAATGTCAGGATAATAGTCCACTAACGAAGGATGATTTCTTGAAAGACAACATTCTTCAGAAAGCAGTTGAGACCGCCGGCCTACCTTCAACATAGGGTCATTAAAAGTACTTCAGTGGAATTGCCGCTCACTTCTTGCTGCAGCAACTGACCTGTTAAAACTTTGTGCAGAACTTACTCCTGATTTAATTCTATTGCAAGAAACCTGGTTATCTACAGAAAAAAGTTTTAATCTAAATAATTATCACTGTTTTCGGTTGGATCGCCCTTCTGGTAGAGGGGGCCTAGCGTTTTTCATCTCTACGAAATTTGGCCATAGAGCGAAAATTTCATATCGGTCAACGTCGGCAGAAAGTGAAATTTTGGCATTGGACGTAGCTATTCCTGGATATACACCATTTTCTATAGTGAATGTTTATTTCCCTACAGGTGTTCTGAACACTACTTTACTTGATTCCGCAGTAGCCGCATGTAGAAAGAATATAATCATAGCAGGAGATTTCAATTCACACCACATTTCGTGGGGTTACCGATCCGATGCGTGTGGTAAACGGTTGTTAGAATGGACCAGCTTGAATGACGTTCATTGCGCGAATTACAGAACTCCAACTTATGTATCTGGCCTATCAAGGTCTGTGATAGACTTGACCTTTTCAAGCTCGAGTTGCATTATTTCGTCCTGGTCTGCCATCACATCGGCCACAAACAGTGATCACCTACCAATATTATTTGAAATAGTGTGCCCACTTACTTCGTTAACCAAACATGTTCGAAATTATGTTAATTACAGCAAATTTAAAGATTCACTACGATCAGGCTTAAATAAACAGACAGGATTAAGTGATCAGGTAAAGGCAATTCATTTATGTCAGCTATTAGGTGACAGTAGGAAAAAAGCCGAATTCAGAATGCAATCAACTAAAAATAGAACGTATTCACCATGGTGGAACACAGACTGTGATCGCGACTATAGGCGACGAAAAGCAGCTTGGAAGAAGTTACTCTACAACCAGTGCCCACGTAATTGGAAAGACTATAAATATACTGCTGCCACGTTTAAACAAACGGTTGAAAAAGCAAAAGAAGATTATAACTCCAAACATTACAGCTATATGTCAGAGACCAAAAATAAGAAAGCACTCTTTAGGTTTCTGCGATGCAGAAAGATTGTTCCGCCACCAATAAATATAGAATCGGTTTGTTTATCACCCGCAGAATTGTTGCAGTCATTGGAGGCAATTGGGAAGGGATTGGAAGATCGCTTTGCATCGTTGTTACCCTATCATTTGTCAGTTACAGGAAAAGCTAATGAATATAAGGCAACCACATTAGAAGAGATATCAGAAATAGTAAAGTCACTGCCAGCTTCATCTCCAGGTCCTGACAATATAACTACAGGCATGATAAAAATTTTGTTTGATTTGTCTCCCAGCGATATTCTTAACTTTATAAATTTTTCTATAGAAAACGCATGGATTCATCCCGAGTGGAAAGTCGCCAAAGTAATTCCACTACTTAAAAAACAGGGCGCTGGCTATGCAATCGACAATATTAGACCTATTTCGCTCACTTCAAACCTTGTAAAACTAATAGAGCGGGTTTTATATAGGCATATTGAAGAATGGGTAGAAGAAAATCACATATTGAGTGACTCCCAAATTGGATTCAGACCTGGGTGCTCTATATGGTGTGCACATGTTGATCTAGAAAGCAGAATTAAACTTGCTCGGCACAAAAAGCAGTACGCCGCACTGGTAACCTTAGATATTGCTAAGGCGTATGACAGTGTAGAGCACGCCATCTTGATTAATAAACTCCGAAATGTTAACGTTCCTGAGTATATAATTGCATGGATACAAAATTTTTTAAGCGGACGCACATTTTATTGCTCGCAGAACGGTTTATCTTCTAAACACTACAAACAAACAAGGGGAGTTCCTCAAGGATCGGTTCTCTCGCCTATTTTATTTAATATATTACTAAGCTCTATTCCTTCTCACAATGACGTGCAAGTGTATGTATACGCGGACGACATTGCATTCTTTTCAGCTTCTAATGATATACACTTGCTATATAATATTCTACAATCATATATGAATGAGATTGAAGTATGGCTTAGTGACCTGCACATGTCTCTTAATGTTAACAAGAGTGCTCTTCTCACGTTCCCGTTGACAGCTCCTGTGCGAATCGCACTGATGTATGGGCAGGATTTTATTCCACAGGTAGATTCATTAAAATATTTAGGCATAGTATACACTACCAATCTTAATTGGAGCCCACATATTGAATATATTGCATCCAAAGGATTACGTGCACTTGGTTTGTTAAGGCGAATCAGCGGCGTCCGTTTTGGAATGCGTAGAAAAACATTGTTAATGATATATAGCATGTACATCCGACCAATATTAGAGTTTGGATGTGTGTTATTCTGTGGGGGACCCGCTTATAAATTACGCCCTCTCCTAACTATAGAACGTGAGGCATTACGGATATGTTTAGGTCTTCCTAAGTTTGTAGCTAATAATATCCTTTACCATGAAACATACCTGCCGTCTCTGCAAACTAGGTTTCGTATTCTAACAGTCCAGACATTTCTAAACATCTATGCCTCCCCACAGAGACGCTCGCAATATATATTTCTTTGCGAACCGTCCAGATTTTTTGATTGTGAGTGGTCTCGGTTACATCGCCCTCAAATAATTTTCGTACAGCAGCTGTTGGAGCCGTTACAAGTAACAATGCGCGAAATAAGTTTCCCAAGTGTACTCAATCATAAAACAATAATAGAATTTGATGATATATTTCCAAAAAATGCTAAACTATTGCCTATTAGATATTTAAACGGCTTGTTGAGCGACCACCTTAAGAGTCTACGGATAAGTTCAGTCATAGCCACAGATGCCTCCGTTGCAGATGAGAAGGCAGGAGTGGGCATTTATTCAACAGCTTTAAACTGGTCCTTTTCTCTTCGACTGCCCGATTTTACGCCAATATTCCAGGCAGAATTAATGGCAATTATTCTGGCATTGCGCAAACTCCCAGCATCTATTTCTTCAGTGGTTATATTGACCGACTCTTTGTCAGTCTGCACTGCTTTGACAGTACCAAAGTCATCGAGCTGCCTGTCAGAATTATATACATATATGCCCAATCATGTACGTATTGTCCGTTTGGTTTGGGTACCAGGTCATACTGGAATAACTCTAAATGAAGCAGCGGACACATTGGCGGCGGCATCAATTCAGGGCCCGGTCTTGAAGGTTCTAAGACCCTCCTCCCAAAATACTATCGCACGATTTCGATATTTTTGTATTCGAGAGGAACACACACGATCTTCTGTTCTAAACGGGGCAGACTTTCAGCACCTTAGGTTTCCATGGCATAGTTCATGGTGTGGCACAAGACAATTAGAAGTTACGTTAACTAGATTGCGATGCAGAATTCCCTCTTTAAATTTTTACTTACACAGGCCTGGTTTTGTTCCTTCCCCTCAATGTTGTTATTGTTCGCAAGCAGAAACCATAGAGCATTTTTTCACAGAATGTCGCAGATATCAACATCTAAGGCAAAGATTTCTTGAACCTCCTTTCCGAAAACTTGGGCTTGAGCTTTCCGTAACGGCATTACTCTCCCTGGGGGCGTCGGCACTGGGTCACTGCAACAGGGACATATGTGAGGCAGTAATTAACTATATAAACGAATCAAAAAGACTGCCATGCTAATATTTCTAGTACACACCGGTGATTTATTTATTTCATTTATCGTTCATTATTTATTTAATGCTTTTATTTAACTAACTCTTTCTCTTCCATTTTTTTTTCTATCTCTTTAGCATTCAATTGGGAAACCGCGAACACAAATAACATTTTCGCTTACCTAAAATTATCTCTTGAGAATTATCCTTTTTTTTTTTTTCTCCCCCCCCCCCTTTTTTTTTTTTTCACTCACACATCCTACTGCCGCACGATTCGTGGCCGATCCCCCGTGGTGGGTTGTGCCATTCCTCTAGGATCAACCAACCAACCAACCAATCTTCGTACAACCATCATGTCTCCTGCGTTACACTAGTCGACAGGATCTACCGTGCCCTTCATCATGGCAACATCCAAGAAAGTCATCAACATCCCAAAGTTCTCTGGAGCACCCGAGGACGTCCCCTTTGACAAGTGGCTCCGGCTCTTCGATGTGAAGACTGCGGCCGCTGCATGGACGGAGCGAGACAAGCTGTGCCACTTCTCCGATTACCTTGAAGGTGAGGCTTTCCGCTGGTTCCTCACCGAGGTGTTCGACACTGACGCATCTTGGGACAGCTTGTCCGAATGCATGAAGCAACGCTTTACAAGCGCCGTAGCGGATCCTTTCCGTCAATTCATTCATTGTCGGCTGAGGCCAGGCCAGAGCCTGAAGGACTACTATAACGAAAAAAACGTGTCTCGGACGCCTTGCCGACCTAAAGGACGCACACCTTATTTCCGGGCTCAATGACGGCCTTCCCGTCGATATGGAAATGGCTCTTGCTGGGCTTAACCCGTCTACACCAGCGACGTGGCTTTCAGCTGCGCTGCGCGTAGAGTCAACTTTGCAGAGAGTTAAAGTACAGCGCGCTCTTCCCAGTCGAAACACGCAGATCAACGCAGCAAGCGGCAGCGCCCGTCAGCGTCCACCTAACACGCCGTTACGAACACCCGCTTCTGAATGCAGACACTGCGCAATGGATGGCTTACCCCGACAGATGCACTGGCACAATGAATGCCCACGACGCGCAAGCATTTCCGCCCTCTCTACCGACCAGGGAAACGAGGAGGGCGACCCAAAGCACATGTAATTCAGTTTGATGCACTCATTAACGGGTACCCTGTCAGCGCTACTCTTGATACTGGAGCTACGATCACCTGTATCAACGAAGCAGTGCTGGAGGCTCTTCACCTACAAATAATGAGGAATTCATGCATCTCAGTTCAACAAGTCACATCATCTACCAAAACTTTGGGTCGCGTCAATCTAATGATACAGATAGGAAAAGTCACAAGGGAAATTCAGGCACATGTTCTACAAGGCATGAAGAGCAACTTACTTCTTGGCTTGGACAGTGCCTGTCTCTTTAACTTGTCCCTGGACCTTGACACCCTGACTCTACGCCAAGAGAATGACATCCTGCATCCTCGTGCACCAAACCGTGCCACGGCTAATATGGACGCTTCTTTGCAGGAAGTTGAAGTTTGCGATTTAGAGCATCTAAATGAAACTCAACAGTTCGCATTGAAGCAGCTTGTCCATAAGTACGACGACATTTTTTCCAAGTCACAGACAGACATCGGGTGCATCATCAGCGAAACGCATCACATTCTTCTGACCAACAATGTTCCCATCCGCAGGGCTCCCTATCGATGCTCAGAAGCCGACAGCGTTGAAATGGACAGACAGATCAACGACCTTCTTGCGCAAGGCGTCATACGACTGTCTACATCACCATACGCTGCACCGGCACTTCTGGCAGAGAAAAAAGGGGAAGGACGCACGCGTTTCTGCATCGATTACCGCAAGCTAAACGCAGTGACGGTGCCCGACTATCAACCCATCCCTCGCATCGACGACGTTCTCGATTCTCTCGGGAAATCTACGTATTTCTCGACATTAGACATAGCGTCTGGTTACTGGCACGTGAAGATGCATCCCGAAGACATTCCAAAAACGGCATTTGTCACACGTACCGGTCACTACGAGTGGCTTGTCATGCCTTTTGGCCTACGGAACGCCCCAGCCACTTTCGAACGGGCTGTCAAGTCCATATTGACAAAACACCGCTTGACGCACGTCACGAATTACTTTGATGACATTGTTGTCTATTCCGACACGTTCCCAGACCACCTGAAGCATCTAGAGGCCGTTTTAAAAGCTTTCAAAAGCGAATTCGTCAAGCTGAAATTGAAGAAATGTCAATTCGCCCGAACCTCCGTTGAGTACCTGGGACACAGGGTATCGAATGGCACGGTCACTCCGAAACAAAGTAACGTGGATGCAATCCTACGGTTTCCGACACCATCACGCCCTAAAGAGTTACAGCGTTTTCTCGGCACTGTGAATGTTTACCGTCGCTACATCGCCCGCTTCAGTGAAATTGCTCACCCACTGACACGCCTGCTCAGCAAAGACGCCACCTGGAACTGGGATTCGGACTGTGAGCTGGCTTTCACTCAGCTCAAGAAATGCGTAACAGAAGAGCCCATCCTTAAAATCTACGACGCCTCCAAACCTTGCGTGCTATACTGCGATGCGTCCAACAAAGGTATCGGCGCCGTCTTGAAGCAAGCGGATGATGAAGGTCGAGAGCATCCTATTGCATACCATTCACGCAAGCTACTCAAACACGAAATCAATTACGCCATCACAGAACTTGAATGCTTGGCAATTATTGACGCCATTGATAAATGGCACTGTTACCTACACGGGAAACCTTTCACTGTGATCACGGACCACGCGGCGTTGCAGTGGCTTAAAAACATCAAAAATCCCCAAGGGCGTCTCTTCCGATGGTCCTTGAAGCTCTCCATGTACGACGTGAACATCAAGCACCAAAAGGGCATTGACAACATCGAAGCCGACGCACTGTCTCGAAACCCGATTATTCAACTCCTATCTGCTGAACAACTGCGAGAGCATCCCCACGACAAACCTCCCGGCAAGCATACCATTGAGAACGGAATGACCATAGTCACGCGCAGAGGGATACGAAAAGTCTACGTCCCCTTTGCCCTCCGATCTTTTCTTCTCCAGAAAGCTCATGGCGCTTTCGGTCACGTCGGTGTAAAGAAGACATTGCGGCTTCTCTCTCCACAATACTATTGGCCTGACATCGTCACCGACGTTTCCGAATACATTCGACACTGCGATACTTGCCAGCGCTGCAAGAAGCCGAAGACCAAACGCTTTGGTTCCTTGGAGTCTTTACCACCAGCGGAACAACCATTTGATCTTCTGGCCATGGACACTATCGGAGGTTTTGCCAACTACGGTTCCTCCAAAAGATTTATCCACTTAGCCGTTGATCATGCCACCCGTTATGTGTGGGCTTTTGCACACAAGAATGAGACCTGCGACGCCTACATCTCTTGCCTGAAGAGTATCTTCGCTGCTGGAAAGCCTCGGAAGTTCCTTTCCGACCGCGGCACAGGATTCACCGCCGGCAAATTCAAGCAGTTCCTCAAGCACAACAACATTCATCAGCTTTTTACAAGCTCACAACGCCCGCAGTGTAATGGCCTAAATGAGCGCACCAATCAGTCCATCGTAACTCGCCTTCGCTGCAAGATTAATGACGAACCCCGAAAACCATGGACGCGTCTCCTCTCTGACGTTATCGACGAGTACAACAGAACACCTCACGAGGTCACGGGCTACCCACCCTGTTTCCTTATGTATGGCACACCATCGTACCCTTGTCTCCTCTCCGACGTTGCCGAAAAGCTGCAGGACGCTCGTGCAAACGCGGTCCGCAATTCACTAGCATATCACGAGAAAAACAAGCTTATATACGACAAGAAATTCATTCCATCGGAGCTTCAAGTGGGAGACTTCGTTCTATACGAAACACCCTGGCACCCAAACCGCGGCAAACTTAGTGCAATAATGGAAGGACCGTATACGATCATACGCAAGATATCCACTGTTAACTACGAGATCGACCGCAGCGTGGCTCCACTCGGTCGCCAGACTGACATCGTTCATGTGGGGAGATTAAGACGATATCAACCGCCCCTGCATCTACGACTCTCTCGGGGGGAGGGGGAAGCGTGTGACGAACCACACGAGAACGGTGCGGTGCGGTAGTAGTGAGAGAGGAAGACGAAGTGTTTAATAAACATGGATCTTTCGTACAACCATCATGTCTCCTGCGTTATATATATATATATATATATATATATATATATATATATATATATATATATATATATATACACTAATCCAATCATCTGCGTGTTCTTTTTTGTGGGCGCATGTGTGTTGCTATCCTTTATAGAACAAAGAAGAGGATCGAGCTGCTTCTAATCTGCTTCCAAATTGAACTTTCTCACAAATCCCGCATCCTCCGCGCTGAGGCGAGCCGTTTCCCGGCCACACGCCCCAGCACGAACTGTGGACTCTATCGCTGTATATATATCTTTTTATACCACTCAGCCGCGCCAAAACTCGGCCACTTTCGAAACATTTGTGGAGCTACGAACTGGGGTGCTATTGCCTTTCTATTGCCGAATAGCAAGAAGACCGAAATGAAGACAATAGCGGAATAAGAAGTGCGCCGCTGACGCGCAACATCGATCACTCCTCTATTTCTTTTTTTTTTCTGTTTCGATGGAACTGGATGTGTTATTGTTCATTTGTTTTCACTCTCGTCTCGTCTGCGTGAAGGCCATTCCTGGCGGCTTGCGAGGCACTGCACGTCTGAAACGCAGTATAATAAACTGGGTTTCAGACACAGACGCAACGTTTGCGACGTTTCAGTTTAACAAAAGGCGCAAGAGGATCAGTGACGAAACGTCGCAATGTGTGTTTCTTTCTTCCCATCCACGCAGTGCGCCGTTTGAAACAATCCCGCGTGTGTTATATCAGCTTTTATACCTGGATCAGAAAGAAGCGAGTCTTTCGTTCGTGTCAGCCATTGGTGTCCGCAGCATTTGCTACGCACTCGGAGGTGAATACGGCGTGCGTGTGCACGAGTAGTGCATTAATTCATTGGGTTTTATCATGTCGGTAACCTTGTGACCTTTTATCATGCGCCCAGTAACTGAGTACACGACGCGGGCATCCTTTTCGAACATGACCAGCATGGCCAGTGCTACCCTCATGGCGACGTGTGGATTGAGGGAGCGTGCGTGCTGGCCTGCTACATTGCGTTTGTGCGTGCGTGTTTATGTAGTACGTAGACGATGTCCTCAGTAGATAAATCTACGCAATGCCATCCACATCAGGTTGACTGCGCGGTAGGAAGCAGCTCCTTTTTTATGCTCACTGCTCTCGAGCATTTATACTCAGGATGCACGCAAGTGTGCTACTACATTCAGTCTCTTATCTATCCACTCCATTCGCGGGCCGAAAGCAATCAATTCCGCAATTACACGCGGTGTGGACTGGGAGCAATGACACTGAAAACCGCCGACACAGATCTCTCTCCTACGTGGACTCGATCTTTGTCGTCGGAGCCGTCCACATTCCGTCAACGCGAGGGGGCTGCAAGAGGGAGACCGGCTCAATTTGCGCCAGCTCCCACTGCGGAAGCGGTGATTATAACACCTTGAGAAACGGCCGGCTCGCGATGGGCCCTTGCGTAACCGTATACAGGCGCCGCGCGTGCCATAGGCAACGTATAGACAGGCATGCTGGGCGCAAACGAGCCGACGAAGAAGCTTGCCGAGCTTCTTCCGTAACTGCGAAACGATCGGAGCCGGCTGGAAGGCCAATCGGGCGGCAATCAGTTCAACGCCGTCCCGCTGCTTATCGCGGCGAGTATCTTCGCGAACAGCACGCGCTGCTAGCGACAAATAAGAGAGGTACCAGTAGCGATGCAGCGGTGAAAACGCGATACCTCCTTTCCCTCTCGCCTGTGTGGCTTGACTGTGTATCGGCGCGCGCGGTACGCAGGGAGTAGGGAGAGAGGGAGGGGGTCGCCTCGGTTACGAAAGATGTATGCGCCGATTTAATGGGCGTAACACGGGAAGATTGGGAATCACGTCGCTGGCTTCTCGATCGAGAGGTGCTCGGACATTACCCGAAATTGCGTGCAGCGCGCGGAATCTTGCGAGGAAGGCATTCCGGGTGAGAGCGTTGCTTTCCTCGAGCCAATTGGATTCTCCGCCCGGGGAAGGAGTGGAGAGTGTCGCAACTTAGGGTCTCGGTGTGTCGATGAACGTTTGGCCTTTATTTGCCATACGCCGAGTCCTATTACGCGGATCCAGAGTGCTTTGGGCTCCGGGACAAAAGGTCAGCAGCGTCTCCCCCTGTAAGAGCCTCGACTGACTATGCGTAAGTCTCGATTCGAGGCAGAAGCAGAAACCCAACTGCAAGGGAATTGATGAAGCCTTTTATATTAAAAATAAAGGGTCTGCTTGGGTCAGCAACTCAGCCATCGCATTGTACTTGATACAAACAAGTTTTCTTGAAGAGCTGCTGTCATGCCCACGCATGCCCTTCTGCGCCACACGTTGGCTCCGATGCGCATGCGCGGAAGTCATCGTTTATTGTTATCCGCCACTGTCATTAACTAAGAATTTAAATACTGTGTAATTTGATGCTTCAATGTCTCTTTCTTGCCTCTGTCTGTCCTATTATTATTTTATGCCTCACTATTACTAATGCCCCTTTTTAAACGATCTAATTTCGCGCCGGAAACAAGTATGTGCAACAATGTCCGTAAGTGCACTGCACACATCTACTCGACAGGCAACGCGACGGTGCTGCCTTCGTCATCCCGCAAAACCCGAGGAGAGTCTTACACATCAAGGGGCTAGTTGCGTGTAACAAAAGAGTTTAACGTCCGTGAAATAGGGGTGGGGAAAGGGGGGGGGGGTTGATTTACAAGTGAGCTTACGTGTAGTCAACTCGCGGCTGAGTGGGAGTTGGCGCGGCGCGCCGCCGTCGCGACCGAATGGGCGGGGCCCGAGATCCTCGAGTGTGAACGGCCTATCGTGGCCTTCCGCCATGACCTCACGTGCTGGGGCACGCGCCAGACCTCGCCCCGCATAAGAACGTCCGCACTTTACTTCTTCTCCTTCTTCTTCTTCTTTCCTGTACGCGCGCCGTTTTCGGGTTACATGTCTCTAGGCGAGCTTGGCTATTCCGTTATCTTAACTGCGGATCTCGGTGGCCATGCATGCCTCGGCCCAACCATTAACACCCCTTCCTTTATCTCGAGAACATTAGTCTGTTTGAAAGAAACCGTGAACGATAAATTTAAACGCGTTGTTATACCCCGTCACGACCGAAGAAATGAAAGAATGCACCACGCATTACTGAGCTATGGCGATGACTTGATCACGTGGAAAAAATTGAGAGCGTCGTTATAAACATTAGACGTCGTTATAAGCCACGGGACGGCGTCATAAGAACGGCGCATCATAAACGAGACACTTGGTACTTGTCATATACCTCAGCGGTATAGTCCTATAACTCGGCGGTGATTAGAAGATAACATGCATTAACGGATGCCCATTTCACGTGGGGTAATGTTGCGTTTAAAGGGGATGTTAGTTTTATAAAGTAAGCGGGCGGCCTGTTTTGTGCTTGGCATGACGTAGCCATGGTATGTCTGCGCTACAAAATTTCTGCCTTGCATTCATTATGAGCTTATCTTTTTGTGCTTACTCGCGAAGATAATCTCTAACTGCATCAACTCGCCCCATAAGACACGTTCAGTGAGTTTAAGCAGCTGGTATTTGCTGTATATATAGTGTACGTTAATATGGGCTTGTGCGGTGAAACGGAACTTTCGCTAGAGAACACAACGACGCATTAAAATTGGAAGTGATTTCAGTATGAGAAGATATACAGACGAAACAGTCCAGCCACAAGCGTAGAACTCGCTATAGCTTAGCTGTATTTCCTTCGAGCTCTGGAACTGAGCGAAATTTTAAATATAACACGGATCCGCGATATGTGATCCAGAACCGTTCCTGGATAAACACTCCTTGCGCACTTCGTGCAATGAAAACAGTACTGATTTTTTTTTCCGAGACGCCTGTGTCGCTGAAACACTTTAAAGAAGTATTGTAAGTACTTTTAAAAGTCTTTTAAGTACTTTTTAAAAAGTAAGGAAAGCAATTGCATCCTTGAGGAAGACAAGTCCGCTAGTCGAAACGTCGGCCCCATGCTACAGCCTCGCGTTCGCGAATTTTTCATCTCTTCAAGCTGCCATCTTTCCCTCAACTTCTGCCTTTATTTGGGACTACTTTAGTTTGTTAAGCACTGTAGTGTCTTTTCTATATGTTATTTATCTGTCTGCAGATTGTATATCAATTTATTCTTCGCCATACATACATCTGGGCTCGTATTATAGGCGTATTCCGCGCGGTAGACTCCTCCGGTGCTCATTAAAAAAACTCTTTCTCTCTCATACCGTCCAGGCTTGGGGGAATGTGCACACGACTCCAGTGACAACGCTACAACTGCCGTGTCACTTCGGGAAATGCATGGTCGAAAGACGGAAAACTTTAAGGGCTAGTTTTTCTTTGTTACGCACACCCTCAATAACAACCAACAGACAGTGAAGCCAAAGAAGGTACAAGGGCCGTTATTTGTAGTGTTTTAACTGCAAATATGCGATAAGAAGAAGCACGGTCCTCCAGTAAGCGAACTACGCCTCCCCCCGTTCCTCTTCTCCTCCTTATTTGCTGCCAGATCCCAGAAAATGGAACCCGACCACGGACTTCCCCTGCATAACTTATACCTAACCACGGTAAACCATCGTATAATATGACCGTAATTGGTTTTGCACCGCAGATGCAAACGCAGCTTCGGAGCCCAGCGCGCGCTACGGGACAGGCAGAGCAGATCAGTGGTTCAATCTTATTCTACAGCAGTCGGCTTTCCGGTGCACCAAGGTCGGGGTAACAATTACCCAACCACCGGGAAAACGTGCTGGAACTGTCGCGTATTTGGCTGTTCGCTATAGATCGGGTTGCAGAGTGTTCGACGTATAACCGTGCACAACGTCGGGGCAGCGAAGTTTTGCCTCCAGCCTAATGATCATACGAAACCCGAAAGCGTCGTCTCTCTTCGCGTGCTGGTTTAAAATTGCAGCCGATCGGGCCAGTGTACGCAGAGTCCTTGTACTGATTAGTGGCCTTAATTGTCTGGTTGAACATACAACGTACACGGTTTAAAATAAGATACCAAATCATGTCTCAAAGTAGGAATTTTCTTTTCTTTATTTAAGTACACTAAGAAGCCTCAAGGCACTACATATATAGAGGGGACAGAAGCATGAATAACGCAGCGCAGCGTAACTTCTTAACATGTAGAACAAAGCACATGAGGAATAACTACGTCAATGCAGCAGAAAATAAGTTGCTACAAAACGAATATGACACACGATCAACGAATGCGCGATTATTAGATATAATAGGTAATCAAACAACTGAGATGTAATTTAGAGAGGCATCGAACCAAATATACAAGCGACGCCACAACCACACACACAACTACAAAAAAAAAATGAAAAAAAACCCTTAAAAATCACAGTGAGAATAATCGCGTATTTCAATGGATCTGCAATGTGTCACAACCATAAAATCTTACAAGTAATACTGACCGGCACGAGTTAGAGCTAAAGAAAGAAACACTTCAGAGTATTCACAAAGGCTCAATGTTAATTAAGTCAAGGAATCTATCGCATGTCCCCTTAGAATTACAGTTTAACGCATTCGCTTGAACGGTCATTCCCTAACCATCCTCCGTGATCACGTCCGCACTGTCAGAAAAAAGCTCGGAAAGCGAGTTCCTGATGCACATGGAGTTGCGATTTCATACAATCTTCCAGATAAAGAATAGCATGCACGTAGTATAAGCATTGTGAAATAGCGCAAAAAAAAAAAAGGATGGAAAGAAAAAACGCAGGGACACAGGCCAGAGAGGCGATACAAGGCGCTAGCCTGTGTCCCTGTGTTTTCTTTCCTATCTTTTTTCTTTGCGCTGTTATTTCACAGTACAGTCATACCCACTATCTCGGCTTTCCTTACCACCGTAGTAAGAAGCGTTCGAATGGATCACTTGCCAGGCAACTTCCGGAACACCGTCTGCACGGTCACTACTCTATTAATCAAAGCGCCAAACTACAAGAAGTACTCGGGAAACGCAGCGTACCACGTTCAGTCGTGCTGGTCCTTGCTTTACCAGCACAGTTCAGTAACACAAAAAAAAAAAAAACGTTCCGACTGTCGCTCCGTGACGCGTATAACGCACAAACGTGCACTACTGTTGGGATCCAGAAAACCGTGTCCGCAACAATGTTCCGGGTAATGCACACTTACGCAGCGCCACGCCGCGCAGGAGCACGACGATTGTTCTCCGCATATATACGTCACACCGGGGTAGCAGTGCGCCAGACGGGGTCACCCGTGCGTTCTCTTGGGCAACTCAGCGACGAGCTTTGATGTTCTCCCTCCTTTATTGTTTTTTTTTTTTTACTTTCCGTAAGGCACAACGAACGTTCCTCTTCAGCGAGAGCACCCCCTGTTCCGTCAAGCGTGGCCGAGGCACGTTTCTTCACGGGCTGCAAACTACGCGAGAAAAGAGCTTCCGTTTTTTCGACCGTCCTCGCAAAAGAAAGCGGGTGGAGAGTGAAACCGCGCTGCAAGAGTGGACGATGTGCAGATGCACCGAACGTATATGTATAAAGAGAGAGAGAAGGATAGACGCTCAGAGGCCAGCGTGGGCAGGTGAGAGCGAGGACCGGAGCAGCGCATGTACGTCAGCTCATTAGAACCGTGCAGTACCTGCGAACTTGCGCATGCAACATATTTCCGCAGCCAGCGTGTAAAAGCTAATCTAGGCAGTTCCGTCCACACACTGTTAATTGGTTTTATAATAATAATTGTTGGGGTTTAACGTCCCAAAACCACGATTTGAGAGGCGCCGTAGTGGAGGGCTCCGGAAGTTTTGACCATCTGGCGTTCTTTAACGTGCACCTGTAAGCACACGGGCCTCAAGCATTTTCGCCTCCATCGAAAATGCGGCCGCTGCGGCCAGGATTCGATCCCGCGACCTGCGAGTCAGAAGTAGAGCACCATAATCACTAGACCACTGTGGTGGGTCTTGAACTCGTTTTATGCAGGCTGCTTTGAAAATTCGCCTCTTCTTCGCGCTAATCCCTTTCAAGCCTTCTTTCGTCAAAGCTTAAAGGCGAAAGCCTTAGACGCTTCATCAAACGCGAAAATGGATCGGCTGCATCAAGACAAGTGGTGCAAAAAAATATCATCATCATGCGATGACGTCACAGATCTCCGACATTTGTGACATCACCATGACGGCCCCGTGACTTCATCATGACGTCACGTCACATAGCGTGGTGCCACATGATGACGTCAACACATGGCATCATCGCTTGGTCAAAGGTGGGCCGATCACGGAGACAGTGAAGAAACCAGCTGCGCTGTAAAAGGCTTGCATTGCCTCCGATCTCGGAGGCAGTGCAAAACCGCGTTAGGTGCAGAAAGATTTCGGAGGAGGGAGAGGGGATGGTCAATACATTGACTGAGAAGAAGAAGGAGGAGGAGGCTTTCGCCTTCGAGTTGTCTTAGGCGAATACATAGGGAGTTTTTTTTGTGTTTCTTTTTCTTGCAAGAATGTTGGCGCTAGAATTCATCGCCTGCTACTACCAAGCGTTGATGTTGCTGTGCACATTTAGCATATGCCTCGAAACGAGTCCGTCTACACGTTCTGCAGACGCCGATTCCCTCGGCCTAACGTTGCGCATACGCTGGCCTGTTGCTCTGCATTTAGGTAGGGTGGACGTGAAAGAAAATCAGTGTTGAATGATGCTCGTGTACATAAATGCCGGCCATGTTGTCTGCGCAATCTCAGTAGCCGCGTATGCAATCCTGTGTTTCGCGAAAAAAAAAAAGAAAATTATGTAATAACGAAGCTTAAGGACACGAAAAATTAATATTCTTCCTCCTCCCCCAAGGCAGTATGGATATAAAGAAAGGAAGGTTTACAAAGTAAGTCCCCAATAAAAAGCACTGCAGTGCGATTTAGGGTCATATTTTCTTTTGGTCATCTTCTGCAGAATGTTTTCTTGGCGCAACACTCTACACTAACCCCATTCCACGGGGCGATCGACATTGTCTGGATTCGTCGCCCAATTAGCTGCAGCGGTCTTCTGGGTTCAATAGCACTGCCCTCTTTTATTAGAGAGATGAGCTCAGACCTGGACAGAGAGAGAGAAAGAGAGAGAGAGAGGGAACCAGGTGCACTGTGCCGTTATAAGCGAGGCAGCCGCGCAGCATACCGTGACTTCGTTCGTGCCTCTCAGGGTCCGGCGTGTAATGGCAGATGACCAGGGAGATGGAGGTCCGACGCGTACGCACGCGCCATATCAAGGAAATCGGGGACTGACCTCGACTCTGTATAGCAAAGCTCGGCGCAGGACCCCCCCCCCCCCTTCCGTTTTCATTCTTTCGTTTTCTTTCCCTGCGGTGCATTAACGTCCTTCATTACACCGGATTGGTTCCCGAAATCAACCCTGTGCCTTTCACGCTTTTCTTTCGGCGGTGGCGGTGACCGTGGTGGCGCGGGTTTCGAAACCGCCCACCCCACCGCCGCTTCCTACACCCCCTACCACCCTCTCCCCCCCCCCTCACGTCTTATAGCTCGGCTTCTGTGAGCGGATTTTCTCCGCTTTTCACTCTGCACCGTTTCTCGCGCGCTGTCTGGCCGCTGCCGCAGCGGATCGCTTCTCCCCTCAGACTGCGTGCGTTTTAATTATCTCGATGGCGCGGCTTTCCTGCAAACGCGCGCTTCGATCTACCGTTCATACGTTTCTCCCACCTTCCTCTCTTCTTGTGTTTTCTTCCGTAATTTCTCGTTCTTTCTACGAGTAGGCGAACGGAATCTGTACAGGAATGTGCGGCGGGATTGCACAGAAGCGCGCGTGAAGGCCCAGGGCAAAAGCCGCAATTATCGAGACCCCACCACCACCCTGGTCGGTCGGTCGGTCGACGCGAGATGAGGCCCACGTGCACCGCGTCCTCTGCGCCCTGGAGCGTTCGTGCGAATGGCATGCGCGCGGACTGACCCGTCCCGGAGGGTCCCCCGACTCGATATTGACGCTTGGGTCCGATGCGTCGAAATTGACTCCACTCAATATACGAAGCGGTCGGTTGGTTGGTTTTTTGGTTTGTTGGTTTGTTGGCCTTCGCTTCGCGCTTGATTCTTTTCTTCGCGGCACCCCTTTCGTCTGCATTGTGTGTAAGTGCATGTGGCCGTCCATGTTAAATGGAACGTGTGATTGTGGAGCTTCCTGGAAATGTACAATTCGCCGGGCTTCTTTGCATGATAGGACTCGTTGTTAGTGGTAATTGCTACTGTTCTAGCGCACGCACGCGCACACGCACACATACATACACACAGCACCCACCCACCGGCTTGTTCACATTCCTTTGTAGATTCCCTTCGCCAACTCATTGAAAAAGCTTACAAAGGACACTGCACATGTGCGCGCGTGTGTATGTGTGCGTGTGTACACAATCTACGTATATGTACATGGGGGGATGGAAAGAAACGCGAACAGCGCGCCGCGCTGTTTTCATCACAGCATGACCTTGATGGCAATAAAACGATGCTAGAGAGGTTCTTTATTGTATCATGGATGACTCTAGCGGCTTTTCATTACCATCCAGGCTACGACCGCTTGAAAGGATATGCGAAACAGCAGAGAACGTAAATGCCGCACTATTCGCGTTTCTTTCCATCGTACCATCGATATAAAACTTCATGCTCAACTTCGACGAATCCTTCTGCATATCTTGTTTCTTGCCGGAAGTAAACACGCGTCGCTTACGGTGTTCGGCCATTGCAAGTATACGCGTCCGTACAGAAGAAGGCGCGCTGTCCGGAACTTCGTTCGCGCCAGCGCTCTGATGCCTCCGAATCAAACCATCACCATTAACTTGAAGAGACGTTACAAAGTATAGGCGACCAATTATACTAAACAGCAATAATATAGTCTACAACAGTCATGACAAGCAGCGAGGGACGGAAAAGAAAATAGAAAACATGAACGGCTTGATGTTGATATACCTACGTACGCAAGAACAACCGGAAATAGACAGAAAAGAAAGACCCAACAAAGGGAGACGGATGAGTGCCTATAAATCATAAACACGAGAGGCGGTCTACTTGGTGTACAGGAGAGACCAAAACAGAGCCGGAAACGAACACGAAACGAAATAAGCCCCGAGAAAGACGAAACACTACAAAAAAAAAAAAACAAGGAAGAAGGCTTAGAGAAAGGAGGACGCCGGCGTGCCCCGTGCTCCAATATAACCGCGCCGTTGCCCCGGGTCAAGATTAATGTTATGACGCGCGGGGATTACCACCATCGCCTCGGTGTCGGGGAGCTATCAAAGTGGCGGGTGGACACGCGACGCCGTTGTAATAGCCGCGACCCCCGCCCAGCGGGGGGTTTGGACGACACGCTCGAGTGTCACCCGGCTTGTCAGAAAGCTCGAGGGGATTAGCAGCCGGACTCACGCGCACGCACGCAGCCACAGGGGTCGCGCGAGATAACACCCCGGCTCGCTTTCGCCGGCGTCTCTCCGACCAAAGGCTCTCATCTTTCGGGGCGCGACTGACGCTATATGTATACACGGGTGTATAACGCTGGGCCTCGGGTGCCGTGTGGTGGTCGGAATCGTATAGCTTAACGGCGCTCCTTTGTGGTCAAGAGTTGAGTGATCTTTTGTTTGAGGCCCTAATGCAATCGCAGGGACCAGAGATGGAGCCGGATGAAGAGGGACTGGTCAAAACAAGCCTTAAACTGGGCGAGCTGCTTTAGGTTGACACCTTAACGCTGACTCGACATGGTTACCTCTCGTATCTCGAAGAGACAGAGGCATAACCAATAGCGCCTTGACTTGGGCGAGTTGGTTCATCCTCGGAGAAATGCAGCGCGACTACGACGAAGACAGGAGGCACAGACAGACGCAGAAGTGCGTTCGTCTATGTCTCTCTGTGTCTCTCGTGTTCGTCGAAGTCGCGCTGCATTCCTCCGAGCTTAACTAATAAACGCCTGTTCGGCTAAGCTATTCTCGGGGAGGGGAAAAAGGAGCAAATATTAATAATAAAAAAGAAGGCAACAAACTTGGAGTTATGACATTGCGAAGCTGCATCCTAAGGATAAAGTTTCCATTTGCCGCCTTGCGTTTCTTAACGCTGCAACAAAAGCCCTGTAGATGGGTAGTTAGATGGATGGGAGGAAGGGGGGAGGGGTGCTTCTGTCTATTCAGATCTGTATGTCTGTATCTTCTATCCATATCTGAATCCATATGTAAATCGAACGCGTGTCTTTACAGTCGCCAGTTCAAACGCCACATCTACTGAACAACCACAGCAGATGAATTCCTCAGCGGCCAAGAACAGATATATAGTCGAGGACCACTTTGAAACGAAAAGTAACAAATGCCGTCGACTTTTCATTAAATACGTTGGTACGTTGTCGTGGCATTATTAATAAAGCTGATCGGCGCTGGGATCAATCATTCCTTGGAAAACAGCGACCCCCTGGGGATTCTGAGTGCCTATCATTGTACTGCCCCGCCAGATAACGAACACTACTCAGGGATGAGAAGTTAGCAGCAGCCTGAAGACTACGATATGGGTCGCCTCATAGGCAGCATACGTTTCATCACTCGGTGTAACAGTATCTAAGTGAAATGCGCCTCCATGTTAGTGACTCAGCGGGGCGCTTTACGAAATAATAGCCGTCAAGAACAGCAGATGAATAAAGGACGAACACTTAAGAAGAGACCGTACGAGCGCCGACTTGCATGTTTCTTGTAACCTGCCTGAACCTTCTTAATCGTTTATCCTTTGAATATGCGCTGTTCTAGATAATCATGAATGACCATCTCGCCCGAATTACCGTCCTTGTGAAATGCTATCCGCAAAACGCGCTCCTATCATTTTTGCAGGACGCCCAACCTCTGCCAACTTCTCGATCGGAGAGAGGGAGCACATCCTTTCTGGACTATGGCACGGGAGTACGAAGGCTGACGCCGCTGTCTCGGCCATGCGTTTCTCAGCGCTCACGCACACTTACAACAGTCCGGAGGGCAATATGGCGGCACCCAAGAAACCCTTCTTGAAAACGCGCTACGCAGACTTAGGAATATCGAGCGAATTCGACCGGAGACAGCCAGGACATTCTCATCCGCAGCGCGTCTACACACCATGCTAATCTGGTGCGTGCGGATATAGGAGGCCACGCAAATAATGCTAATGAAAAAACTACCACGACTTCCTTTCTTTATTTCCTCTTTCTTTCTTTCTTTCTTTCTTTCTTTCTTTCTTTCTTTCTTTCTTTCTTTCTTTCTTTCTTTCTTTCTTTCTTTCTTTCTTTCTTTCTTTCTTTCTTTCTTTCTTTCTTTCTTTCTTTCTTTCTTTCTTTCTTTCTTTCTTTCTTTCTTTCTTTCTTTGCTTGCTTGCTTGCTTGCTTGCTTGCCTTACCCGAGGTCCGGCACGTATTGCTACGTGACCAAAAACGAAAACCGGTACAAAAAAAATCGAGTGAGTCAGGTTTGACCTCCGCACAGCGAAGGGCATATGTATAGAGTCTCCGATGTTCTAAGCATTACAAGAGGGGGCTCCTTACGTACACAGTAAAGAACGGGCACTGATCGTTTGCCTCCACCGAGGTATGGGGTTCGTAGCTCTCGAGATGAACCGATTCGCGGGCCGGATAAGCTTGCGCCCGCGGCCAGTGAATGCCGATCCGCGGGCGCGGCCAATCCACATTTATCTTGCTTTCCTCGCTCTCTCTGAGGCGGGAGGCACCCTGGGAAGATAATGTTTTCCCGATCAGACCGAAGCTTTCTCCTCCCTGCAGGTTGCAGCACCATCGCACACCACTACGAAACATGAGCTCGATTTCAGGAATCAGGAGCTATAGCGTATACGTGTATACCGCGCTCACCCGAACGAACCCCAACGACCCGCCGGCTACTTCGGCAGTCTCGTCACGTATCTCGCGCGAGGCAGGAAAGACAAAGAAGACTACCGGTGCACACGCGATACCCATCCTCCTGGCCACCTGCCGGTTTAGCTTTATACGAGATGGCCTCCGAAACAAGTGTCGTTTATAAGGATGGCAACCGGCGTTTGTTTGTTGGGACGCACGTTTCGACGCAGCTTTCGATAACGAGGTCTCGGGTGCGTTGACACCGCCGTATCGGCTGACGATGGTATCTTGTCGGTGGCGGCATGAAGATAAGGAAGCGTTAGAAAGAAGCGAATGACAGGGTGATCAGCTGCTTCCGCGGGTAATGTTGACGAAGTTCGCCTAGGTGTACCCGAATGGGTATGTGGCACTTGGAGGAGCAGAAAAGCGCAGCACATATGCAGACTTCTTTAATTACATCTGTACTTGCGGGCGAAGGCATGGGATATGAAACGTGCGTGCGTGTTGCTGGCCATGCTGGCGTGGGTTGTATGATATATTTTTAAAGCGAAAGCCTCAGATGCCTCATAAAAAATGAAAATCGACCTTCGGCGTCAGTATGAACGATGCAAAAAATCATCACCTGAATATGCCACTATATGACGTCACAGTGACGTCGCAGATAGGTAAAATTTGTGAAGTCATCAAGACGTCACTATGTCGTCGCATAACGTGCCTTCGCAGGATGACGTCAGCACATGACATCGTCGCCTGAGAGGAAAAAATAGTTTTTGGTTATTTGGAAGTAATCGTTTACGAGCGACAGTAAAGCTCTGCGCGGCTTTCGCATAATGCGGCAACAGCATCAAACCGGAATGTTGCACATCATGAAAACAGCTGCCCGCACTGCCACCCACGCAGTTGAAGAAAACTAACGGTGTTGCGCGGAGTGCGGTTTCTTCGCGATGGCGCGCGTACGTTCCTTTATAAAGCACCAAACCATAACTCACGCTCGTCGAAGAAATCATTTCATCTGTACCTTCATCTATCCTTGTGTATACGGTGAGCTAGAAGCGCTGGGCGCCCAGTTATTGCAGCGCGATCATCCCCACCACACACAACTCCTCCATTCAGAAACGTACGAGCGTACAGAGCTTCTATCTCGGCAGCAAGACGGCTTATCGCTCGCGATCTAGACAACAGCGTGACATGGTAGACCACCGCCGAGCGAACACTCCTACAGTGCCTCATACAAGGAAGTCCATTGTGAGAAGGCATTGGCTTTGTACCCATAAACGCAAGCTCTTCAATGGAACGACTTCGCGTACGCAAACCTCGTGGGCGGAGGATAGACGTGAGCACATTGTTCTCCGTACTGATATCCCGCTTGTAAAGCAACGCTGAGCGGAGTGCTCTGTAGTACATAAAGGAAAATGGTGCGGCATCGCGAACGTAACGTGCATGTTCCTGCATAGTAGCTGCATGTTCGCCAGTGCAGTTATCACTGGTCACGTTCGCGGCCGTTGCTCTCACTGCAACACGAAGCACACCTTTCTCCCGACACGTTTGCTCTCGCACTAGAACCAAGGCTCTTTTTTTTTCGATATAGACTTGCCCTTAGGCATGGTTATCAGCCCAATTTTGCATTGGTGGGTACAAACCCATGTTGCATCGCGGTGGGGTGAGCGCTGGCGAGGCTTGGGTGGGGGGGCAAGTGCTTGGATCAAGTGCTTCTTTTGCGCAATCCTGCCGACACCCATGCTTTAAGGAATAATACTTTGTGCGTAAACGTGTATTATATGTATGTCGTAAGACCGGTGTTCAGTATGGAGTGAAGCAGGGGCTTGTGGAATGTGTTATCATGTATCCAGTGGTCATAGCTGACGTGTCACTTCCACGTTCCAGTTCCACGTTGAGATAACAGGCGGTGCAATGGTATGTGTCTGCTGCGTCACTGGAACAAAGCGGTACGGACGCGTAGCACCCACTGGCAAATGCGACCAGTCCCACGTTGAGATGACAGGCGGCGTATACGGCCACCCCGTAAAGAAACGACGCAGGACAACGCAGGACACACTTTCCTTGCTGTAGATACAACGTTGTGTGCTGTTATGTACAGTTAACTATGAATGACTAGTAATGCAGCGTCTTCGTGTCTTCGGTCGTTAGGCGTCGTTTCCTCGCCCTCCTTGTACTCTCCTGTTGAGTCTGCACAGTGTAGATTAAGCTAGGCGTACATATAAAGTATGGCATGTCGTTGGGCTAGTTGGTTCATAGATTTAACAGACAAGTTCAAACTGCGTGAAGAAGACGACACACTTCCTGTGTGTGCGTGCGTGTTTCTATGTTCTTGCGTGTTGTCTTCTTGCGCACTTTAAACTTGGCTGCCGAGCACACAGAAACGCTGCCGTGGAAAGCAGTTGATACCATGACGAAGGCAAGTCTCTCTGTCGATGCCTTGGCATCAAGCAGCATTCTTCGTTCAGGAGCTTCTCATCGCTACACGCGCTGTGTTGCTTTTTCGGGGACGTGTACCGCCTCATTCGGCATGCGTTCTGCATGATACACGACGAGGGCCAAGCCCACGACATCCGCGGCTGATCACGCCTTCTAATACACCAGCGCGGAGCGGCGGCAAGCGTTAAGACACACGGGTGGTGGAGTCTTCGTGCGCTTGAGTAGGCGGACCCACGCTTGTCCATCAAACCGAGCCTGCGGTGCGCGTGTGTGGCCAACCGCGTGCAGCGTGAAACGAACGCAGCGCCTCCTGGCGATCTCGCAAACGGAGCACGCAGCTCCACGCCATCTTGACCTTAACGCCCCCTCCCGGATTTCCTGATGGCCGCCAGTGTCTAAACGTTCGCTACGGTACTGCGCTACTCAGCATTCTAAAAGCCAAGGGCTGTTAATCCTTCGAGGCTTACGGGAACTTCACAGGTCGATATACGAGTCCTTTGCTTTGTTCGGTTGAGAACGCACTACAGGCACGGTCGCTTCTGTCGATTCGATGCACCATGTTGTGTTGCATTGGGATTAGGATTAAGGAGTTTCGAGCGCCGCAAATGAATGCTATAGGACGTCGCAAGAAGTTAGGGAGACAGGCATGTTCTTGTAATGCACGAGAGAGGCGAAAGTTGCGCGAAATCGACTAAGAGGTTCAGTTCTAGAGAAGTGTACAATGCCTTTGTTTCGAGCAATCATACATGCCGTAGTAGTACTGTAGGCCAGTCAGAGTTTGCACGATGGTGAGTAAGACGATATGACGGAATTTCACGTTAGCACTCCTTGATAACACACACACACACACACACACACACACACACACACACACACACACACACACACACACACACACACACACACACACACACACACACACACACACACACACACACACACACACACACACACACACACGCACACACACACACACACACACACATTTGCTGCAACGCTGCGTTATTGGTGTTACTGGACGGCCGTAACAGCGCTCTCCACCCGGCGAAACAACCTTTAAAAGCCTCTTCTACTGCCCTACGCTTTCTAGTAATTGGCTCTATACGTATTTCAGTCCAAGTACATAATCACAACCATGTTCCCCACAAGTTGCTGGCTTCTAAGAACTGCAATGGCCCATTTCCTTGTCTTCGTCGTCATTTTTTTTTTCTTTCATAGGACATGCAGTTGCTGTGCAGACAAAGTAAAGAAGAAAAGAAAGGGCGGGAACCCGTACAGAATAACGCAAGACGTTCCAACGTACACCGAGAACAATAGAGAGAACTCCACGGACACTGGATACA
Organism: Rhipicephalus sanguineus; assembly: GCF_013339695.2. NCBI lineage: Eukaryota > Metazoa > Arthropoda > Arachnida > Ixodida > Ixodidae > Rhipicephalus > Rhipicephalus sanguineus. The sequence continues at coordinate 23,011,095 of NC_051184.2, forward strand.
GCGCGCACACGTCAGCACCGCGCCTGCTGAAGACACCCAGCACCGTCTGGTGCCGGCATCGATGCTTTTCGGTGTGTCTCCACACACTCCGTAAACAAGAGCAGTTACTAAATACGAGCGCAGGCCAGCTGAGACAAGCGCCGCAACAAAGGAACGGTGGATGTGGCACGGGATGGCGAACTAATATATAGAGATGGCGCTGGGCCCCGTTCTCCTAGGGGAAAAAAGAAAAAAAACGGCATCGGATGGTGGCCGGGCGTTAGCGATATACGCAATGCCTGCTGCTCAGCGTCTTTTGCCATCTGTATGCTGGAAACGCAAAACCCAGCACGCCAAGCGCCCGCTGTCACCAACGGTTATTCTTATAGAATACCCGCATCCCAGATTTTCGGCAGCTTCTTCCTTCACGGTCGTGTTACCGTGTTCGCCCGAATGTAAGCCGTGCGTCTCGGACGCTGCGCATTGCTCGGGGCATCCACGGTGTCAGCCGGACTCCACGCGTGTTCTTGTTTCTTTGCGTGTTTGTTCGTTCGTTCGTTCGCGGTGAGCCCTGAATAAATTTCAACTGCACGCAGTAATTTATACAAATAAATCTTTGCGCTGCACAATAATGAAGTGACGTTTAAAGACATAACGCTATAAAACAAGTGTAAATCTCGCCACCATTTGCTTAGCGTCTCAACATTATAATAGGGTACCCTTCCAGGGGAGCTATTCTGAACATTGTCAAATTCCGCCATTGGTCAATTCTGATTGGCCCAAAGGGCTGCTGCGCGCTCTCTGACTGGCTTAAAATGCCGCCATTACGAAAAAATAACAATATGACGGAAATAGTGTCCAGAAGCACCCTATAGGCCCATGTATATGCGCTCATCCGAAGGTAAGCAGCACGGACGGCGCACGTGTTGGATAGCTTGCGCTACATTTAGGGTCATCATTATCATCGCCCTTACCTCAGAAAAGACAAGTACACGTTCATATTGACACAGGTTACACTTCCAAGCAATTTCGCACTGCGCACGCGCTGTATTAAAACAGTCCACTTTCTTGCGCTGTGTGTGCGTGTCCTGTTTTTTTTTTTTTTCCGTTCGCTCCGTCTTGTGTCTTGTGCTTCGTACTTAATGTCGTTTCACCAAGGAGCTCAGATTCAGAACCCCGTTCACTAATAGCGTGCGGCTTGTGCACGCGCTTATACGGCAGTCGAGCTGAAAGGCAGCCGCCGCCACGACGGCGCGGGCGGCCGACACCCAGCGGGGAACGGATGCAGGAGACTAGCTCTTCCGTCCTCTCATCCATCCCCGTGGCGGGCGGGAAAGACGAGCTCCGGTTTTATGAAGCACAGCACCGCCTCCGCGGCGACTGCGCAGTTTCTATAAGGGCCTAGAGGATTTCATTGTTGCCCGCACTCGGGTCATGCGGGCTTGCCTCGCGTTTGCACCGCGCTGCGCGGCTCCTTTGAGCACGCAATCCTTTCTGTCCTGTAAAGTTGAAGCCGCGAACTTATATATAGATTTTTTTTTCCTTTTTCCTTCAGTTGTCTCCTCTCTGTGAGTTCACTTTCCTGCTATTGTTACCGAGTGGGACGCGGAGGAGAGTTCTTAGCCTATTCCTTTCTCAGTGTTCGCAAAGACAACTACAAGAAGTAAAGAGCGCTCTGTCAAGTAGAGCGAGCAGGAGTGTCTTGAGGACGTCTTTTGAATACAGCTTAGACTCGGGAAGCATTTGTTTTTTTTTTCTCTTTTCTTTGTTTTCATCTTTCATTCATTTCATTCAACGGAAGCTTTTGCATAATAAAAGCCTCGAGCTTACGCAGCTGGGCAACCAAACCGCATTGTAATGAGGTACACCGCACAAAAGTTTCGTTTTTGAGACGGTACATAGGTTGTTTCAACTGTTCGAATAGTTCGCGCGCGGCTCGATTCGTGCCCGTTAAAGTATTCATGTACAGTGTTCATAGCGAGCGACTTTTATATCTGTTTTTTTTTTTCACTTTTCAGCAATTGAAACAGTTACACTCTTTGTCATACGGTCGTGATGCGTGATGTAAAATTATTGCATTTATACGAATGGTTGGTGGCAGCAGTAGTTGCCTATTCCTTCCTCTTAGCTTGAACCTTCCTCTTAGTCTAGTAGTAGTAGCAGTAGTACTAGTAGTAGTAGTAGTAGTAGTAGTAGTAGTAGTAGTAGTAGTAGTAGTAGTAGTAGTCGGGGCAGAGGTAGCAGTAATGGTAGTAATAGTATTGGTGGCAATAATAGCAGTAGTAACAGTGGTAGTAGTAGTAATAGTAGTAGTAGCAATAGTAGTAGTTGGAGGAGGAGGAGGAGTACTAGGGCTAGTAGTAGTAGTAGTAGTAGTAGTAGTGGTAGTAGTAGTAGTAGTAGTAGTAGTAGTAGTAGTATCAGTACCGATAGTGTCAGTAGTAGTGCTAGTAGTTCCAGTAGTAGTAGTAGAAGTAGTAATGCTAGTGGTAGTCCTTGTTGCGGCTCTTGTTCATGATGACCATTATGATGATAATGGTCCTGAATTTGGCTCATCATCGTGATCCTGAACTGTGACTTGTAAATACAAATTAAAGGTTGAGGTCGATTCATAGAACCACTGTGTGTGGATAGGTTCTTGTTCCTTCCTGTTCCCCTTCACTCCGTTCCTGTTGATTCCTGTTCAGAATCCCACTTCATTCAGCCTATCTTAACTATGACTTGGTCATTCAGTATGCTAAGGGGATCAGACGTAATGCTAATCTCATAGAATTAAATCAGAGTTGAAATCTCATTGAAATATAGCAGGCAGAGAAAAGGGCCCGTAACATTCGCACCCTTCTACGCTTCAAGTTTGCCGCGCATCTCCGCGAATGCCTGTTTTCACGAGTGCAGAGCTGGAAAACGAGGCTAAAGTAGCTTCGGAACTGGCAATTCTCGAAAACGCCTCACAGGAAACTGTTTACCTCCAAGTACTTTATTTATATTGTTTTTTTTAGATGCATTCAGTTCGCTGTTCCGCGCCCGAAACTTAAAACGCCGGAAAGAGCACAATAGAGAGGATATACACTAGCGAGGTTATAGCATACACGAGAAGATTGAAACGTTTTCGAAGCTTTACGCATCGCGAGGGCACTGCATACACTCGCCGCGTACTAGAAAAAAAAAAAAAAACGTTGTTGTCCGTGTTTGCGCTTGACGTTGCTCGATTCGATTCCGGAACGACGACGTTTGGTGGGTGCTCGAAACGCAAATGTTTTTCCGGGGCGCGTTTATTGACACAGTCTTCGCTCGCGTCCGGGTATTCTATTGAAGGCACGACACTCGAACAAACAAACAAAAAATGTACGTCGAAAAAGAGCCCCATAGAATTCGATCTCAAGCGGCGCGATTTGAAATAGGCGCCGGCAAGGTGTATGTGTCGTTGTGTATATCCGTAGACGCCGCGGGCAATTCGTCTGTATGCTTGTTCCCGTTACACGGCAGTGTAAGGTCGCTTCAGTCTGAGCGTTTGGAGGGAGAGCAATAAATAAATAGAAATCGGTAACAGCATCGACTCAGCTCATCCTGGGTTTCCTACGTTCCGTCGCTAGTAGCCCTTACTAAGATTTTTTGTTTCTTCTTCAATTCAATCAGTGTCGAGTTTTGCCGACGCGGCAAACATTTGCTTCACGCGTTTCGATAGGAATGGTACAGTGGTACAGTGGCTACGGTGCTCGGCTGCTGACGCGAAGGTTGCGGGTTCGACCCCAGCCATGGCGGTCGCATTTCGATGGAGACAAAATGATAGAGGCCCGTATAGCGTGCGATGTAAGTGCACGTCACAGAACACCAGATGGTCGAAATTTCCGGAGCCCTCCACTATAACGTGCTTCATAATCATATCGTTGGTTTGGCACTTAAATCCCCAAAAATTGTTATTTTGTTTTATTTTTTTCGCACCTGGTCTTCATCATTGGCCATGGTTACTTCGGTACCTAGGAGACTTTGCAGCACACCTTCTGCGGCTGTCCTCGCTACGCTGTGCAGAGACGATCACTCGCAATCGCTCGCCTTGACAACAGACCGACGTCACTAGCAGCTATCTTCCAATGTCATCCCGAAAATTAATCGAGAATTCAAGCAAACCAGGGCATTGTTAAAATTTCTAAGGACAACAGACTTGCAAGAGCGGCTGTAGACTTGTAATGATGCCGTATACCACACATGCCTGGCGCTCTGATCTGAGACGTTATGTGTGTGCTCCTCCTCTCTTTCTTCAATCTTCGTGTGTGTGCATGTGTGCGTGTTTTAGATGCGAAGCAGCTCTTTCACTCACGTGTGTAACGCCGTACGTTACGTGCGTCCGTACGAATGCGCCGCAACGCGTTCCCCTTGCCGTAGGTGTGGGAGCGTTGCCAAGTAGGTCACGCCACAGCTTTGCGTTGACGTCACGCTCCCCTCGCACGCTTCCTTCGCAGGTGCGCGCTCACGTCACTCTCTTCCTCACCCGCAGCATGCTCGCCGTAGCGCCCGCAGCTGCCGGCTGCTCCGCCCGCTCGCAACACCTCCGTACGTGTCACTTCTCTCTCGCTTCACCCGTGGTAGTCAAGGCGAAACGCGCGCCTGCTCCGGTCCAGCGCCCGTGTCTCGACTCTGAAGAAACATCGACTACGAAGTCTTGCCAAACGCTCTAATGAAACTTACACGAAACCCAACCCGCCTCCCGTGTCGTTGCGTTTCAAACAAACGTTTACTCGAGTAAACGCTACACCGAGTTTCGCTTCAAACCGTTCTTCCAGCACCCGTGTCGACGCCTCTTTCAACCGGGTCAACGCCGTGCGCACCGCTGCTGCTTCGCATCCCATCAGGGTTCCCTTCGGGGAGATGGTCCAAGTTTTTTTTTTTCGTTTTCATTTTATCTCTCTCTCTCTCTCTCACTCTGTCATCTTTCTTAGCCCTATTTCCCCACCCCTGTGCAGGGTAGCGAACCGGTCACTCGCGCCAGGTTAACCTCCCTACGTTTCCTTTTCATCTATTTCTCTCTTTCTATCTCTCTCTCAATATCCACCATCCCTTTCCCCTGTTCAGGGTAGTATACCGGTCGTGCTAAACTGGTTAACATCCCTGCCTTTCCTCTCACTCCTATCTTCCTCGTGCCGGGTACTACGATGAAGAAAAGGAGACGTATATATAATACCCCCGTAGTACCCAGCGCAAGATGTAACCATGAACAGCCACCAACCAGCCTAAGTGATCGCTCTCTTCAACGTCATTGGCCAGCGAGCTTGGCCAATCACACGCCCAGCATCAGGATATAAAAATCGGCTGAATTTATTTCTTACAAACAATTTATTTTTATTGTTTTTTATTTAATACATACTGCAGTCCGAAGACCAAGCAGGAGGGGCAAGAAAAAAAGTAACATAGTTAAAGAAGTGAACCAGGTATACAGTTATAACTGTTATATATAATATAAAATATAACCGGTTATAATAATACCAGTCATGATATAACCAGTTATAATAAGCATCACTGCTGAAAAAAAAGCACATACTAACAAATATGATTAAACATACATTTGTAGAAAAAAATGCGCAGATTTGTAGAAACAGTTTTAAGCACAGAAATGTAAAGCAACACAACTGAGACAATGAATTCACATAATGAAAATACGGTATGGCAATATTACAATGTAGTTTACACGAAAAGATTCATGTGTTTTTCAAAGTCGGGAAAGCCAACACGGTTTGAAGCATAACACGGTTTCACCAGATACCATCTGCGCTCCAGCCCTCACTGATATACCGATCCTCGGCAGCACGCACAACGCCCCTGTCGTGCCCGGGGTCCCAGCCATACGCCGACGTCAGTGCACGTTAGCCGTCAATCGCGCGGCCTGCATTAGCTCCAAAGGCCGGTGGAACGGCACCGCCCCGTCCCTGTATACGAGCCGTCCGCAATAACCTCAATAGCGGAGGTTTAGATTTTGTCGGAAGCCATCGTTTCTTGTTAACGGAAGACCGCAGTCGTTGCCGGGAGCTTCCGGTGCAAGTCCAGCGTGCGTGGCCGACAGAAAAAGAGTAGAGGGGGGTCGTTTAACGTCGCTCACAATTTACTCGCCAGCGACGTTTTATACAGACCCGAGCTCTCGGGAGGGCCCCGGTGTTTCGTCCGGTGGCAGTAATTTCATTCGGCAGCACGACGCGCCAGAACCGTTTCGTCGTCCCATACACACCCCGCCCGACCATTCTTTCTGATTCTGGGCCCGCAGTTGTATTTATTTATTTTTTTATCGTGTCCGTGCTAAAAGCACGTTCTGCTTCATTAAAACTGTGCAGCATCACGCGAACTGTTCGTCGAATACCTAAGACCAGAGCCGGTATTCTCGAAAACCTATGGAAATAGATGATTATTGTCTAACACCCACGTGATAGATGCGTTATTTATCTAACAGAGGTCATGAGATTTCAACGACAGAAATCCGCATGCGATTCATTAGCTGCAATGACTCCATCATCTGCCAATTTTCTGTCGGAAATAATTCAACCAATTCAATTATTTTTGTGCACCACTAGCTAACGTTTCGCGGAGAAGAATTCCTCGTATAACCAACAAAGCCACGCGAACCCTTCTTTGAAGTCGTTAGCTAACATTGTATAACCATAAAATTTTGTTGTGGTATTTAATACTATACCACTCGCCTTTTTAATGTCGTCGGGCCTTCATGCTACAAATGATATGCAACGAAGACTAAACAGTCCATCTCGACGAATGCAACTGTGCAATTTCTCGAATTGCTCTATTTTGACAGATACACCTGCGAAGCAGGTTCCTCCCTTACGCAAGGTAGTTAGGGCAGCGAGAAACTCTTGGTCCGCAGTGGATTGAGGACCCCTGGCGGTGAAGATCAACAGCACTGATGCAGATAATGATGCAGGTAGTGTATACATGTATGAAGCTTAGTAAGCCATATATATTATATAGTATGCACGCCAGTACACATGACGCATACAAAGTATACAAGATGCATGGCATGCGTAGCTAGTGCCATGTATGGATACACATGATACTGTGTAACCCGTACGTAACGAACCCACATATAACGAATTATTATGTATATCGAACAGCCGCGAAATCCCCTTGAATATATTTCCGATATACAAAATGTTTTATATATCGAGTTACTTATATATATCAAACTCACTTGTGATCCACTTCAGATTTGATATATCATCCAGGTTCGACAGTACTAACCTGTCGAGGGCCTGGGCTTCCCTAACGCTGCATGTATGGAGTGAGACTGCTGGATGGTACACATGCATCCGCTCACTTATCCGATTTATTGCGTTTGCTTCGCCCATTTTTTCTTTCCAGCGTCGTTATAGCTCGGTCCGAAACATGATGTGCGATTCAGCTCCTCCCCCCCCTCTCTCTCTCTCCGCGTTATTGATCACACGCGTGCTATGCGCCGCGACTAAAGCGACCACGTCTCGCACAGTCGTTTATTCGCATTAGCCCGATTAATGGCCGCCGCTTAAAATTCCGCCTCGCGACACGGTCCGGCAACGTCCCCGGCTTTGCCGGTCGGCTGTGCTCTCTTCGCATTTTGTGCGTTTTTTTTTACTGTTTCTCTATGTCTGTTCTCTCGTGTATGGTTCACGCTGTAGCTCTTGCCTAGATTCGTTCTGTTTGCGACATTAAACAGTGTCGTAATCTACTTTCTTTTTTGTTTGTCTCTTTTTTTTTTCATAGCGTCTCTTTCCTACTCTCTTTCACTTCCCCTTTCCGCAGCACAGGGTGGCCAGCCGGTCTAAGAACTGGCTAACCTCCCTGTCTTTCCGCCTGTTTCTTCATTCCTTCCTTCCTTCCTTCCGCCGGCATGCGTGCTACTATATATTTGATACGCTGCGCAGACCGCCTCGCGCTTTTCCATAGCTCTTATTTTCTTTTATCGCTTTTCTTTTCTCACTTATACGCTGTCGTGTTTTAATGAATCAAAGGAGATGTCACGAATAACTTGAACCGACTCAAAGAATCCGCTGCGCATACCGGTTCCCTTAGCACTAAGTGAAACAAAGCAGGAGTTGAAAAGAACGGAGCGACCAGAAAAGGAAAAAACATAAATCCTGATCAGGGTCGCATGCGAGCACGTGCTCCTGGCGTTCTGTTTGAAAGAAATTATGAGATTGTTTTTATATACATATATAATAATTGTTGGGGTTTTACGTCCCAAAACCACGATATGATTATGAGGGACACCGTAGTGGAGGACTCTGGAAATTTCGACCAACTCGGTGTTCTTTAACACGCACCTAAATCTAAGGACACGGTCCTCTTGCACTTCGCCTCGCCTCTATCGAAATGCAGCCAACGTGGCGGGTGTTTTTCTTTTTTAAACGAAAGAAAAGTAAAAAGGCTTGTGATGCGAGGCTACTCTTAAAACATCACCCTCAAAGCAAACGTAGCTGAAATTACCGACTTTAAGTTAGTGACCAAAAAAATCGATGAACCGGATATGCTCCTGGAGCCTTTTTTCGACCTTAAGGCGGTAACCTTTTAAGCAATATTTACTGCTTTAGTGAGTGCTAATTCTACCGGCAGTATCAGAAGCAGTACTAAGGTAGGAAGATCACCAAATTAAATATAAGAAGTAGCAACCATTGGTATCGCGTTTACCAACTGAAATTACAGCAATCACTATTAGAAAGCTCTGGATAACAATTATCAGCAACGTAGAAGGAGTCATCGAGGTTACAAACGTCGTTTTCGCTCTTACACTATAGTAGATGCCAGTGTAAAAGAATATAACAAATACAATAAAACCGCGTTCACATTTCCCTCTTTGCTCGCCATTGTACGCAGCGGTCGTATTTATTACCAGCAGTCAAGTTCATGCTCAAGTCCACCAGTAATAACATAACAGCATAGCGTAATAGGTCATCAAAAGTACGGACCTACAGTTCTAGCGTATGTTATCCACTGGTGTGCCCACGGTGAAGTAGCTTTTAATACAACGTAAAAACGAGCGATACTTTATGCCAATTTTGCCCAAAATGCTACAAAAACCATCATATGTAACGGCCAAGACGAGGTAGTAAACTATTCTAACTTATCCTCCTTGCACTTTCATGGATCTGCTATCTTAGTAAAGAGGTACTAAAAGAGCTAGTAAAAATACCACGGAAGTTGTAACGGCCGGTGTTGCAAACATTTTACTACCGTTGTTTGTGTGTTTTTTTACGATGTACTGCGCCTGGTGTTTGTTCCAGACTGTACTATACGTAGCCCGTTACGAAGCGCGTCAGCCTCATAACTTCAGGTTTCTGCAGTTTGGAAGGTTTGATACAACAGATACGATAGATACCTAGTAACAATGATCTCGATTGATAACGTCAAATTGTTTGTCGTGAGGGATAGGCTTTCGCCTGTAGTCTCCTTAGGGTCACGTAAATGACCCGTCGCTTTCTGGTGTCTGGCATTTCCGTCACGGAAATGACGTCACTGACATCATGACGTCTTTTGACGTCAACAACATTATGACATCTTTTGACGTCAACGACATCATTCACAACGATGTCATTGACATCATCGAATGATGTAAATGACATCATCAAAATGACGTGAACGATATCGTTGACGTCACTTACATCATTTCCGCGTCGGAAATGACGTGCGTGAATTCTCGGTGAAGCCCGGCATAAAACACTTCCGTGTTAAAAAGCGTGACTCAGAGGAAGACGAAGGGCACAGAAACGCACGCGCTGCTGCGATCGAAGTAAAACAATGAGTACATATTCGTTGCACATTGTGCGGGCATCGGTCACAGCCATCACCCGTGGCTGCCCTTCTGCGTAGCGATCTCTATATGTCGCCATACTCCACTTGTTCGCAGTAGTTCGCTCAATCCATTCCGCGCATTAATCTGGACGTCGTGTAGGAACAGGATGAACACGAACAAAATTGAGCGACACGGGAAAGCACGCATGCGGCCATCGTTCAGCACTAATGACCATACGGGATACTGGTGCTGCTCCAAAGCTGAAATCGATTCGAGCGAAACTCGTCGCTGCGAAGATGATGAATTCGCATGTAGGACCGTGCGGCGAGCATTGTTCGGTCGCTCTCAGTTCACACGTCGACAAGTATAGCACACATGTAATTGTGATTGTCTGTAGCGCCCGTACTCGCTTACGCGATAGAAGTCTACTAATTCAACTAATGGCTGGCGAGTGTACTGCGGATGGTGGTAAAGGAATCAACAAAAGCGTCGAAAAATGTTCAGAAAGGACAGTTTTGATTCGCTTTGTCTTATTTTTCGAAGTCACATGGACACGCAAATGTCGGTTCGAGTGTCGGTTGGAGTGCTCGGAAATAAATATTTCTACCAGTTGGCGAACTTAATCGGTGCAAAAAGCTTCATCTTCGACACGTTGCAGAGTGCTCTTCAGTTAAGTGCGCCAAGCTGAAACGCTCCAGGCAGCACTGTTCGTGCGACTCTACTCGTAAGTTCAAGAAGACCTCTAGATATTCTACAATCTTCAGTGTAATTTCACTTTCGTTTCCAATAATATGCTGTGCCAATAATCCGTAATATGCTGTGACAATAAACGCAGTCGCCCAGAGGTCAGCTCAGTCGTCGTTCAACAACTGACGTACAAATTTCTGGGCTAGTTGCTTTTTTTTTTTTTTTTTGCTGTAAACGACGCCATATAGCACTGGAAAGATGGGACGTGAAAGGCGAATGGACGTGCCCTACGTCCTGTCTTTCTTCCCGTCGACGTCATTTATGGCAACAGCTGGCGTCTGACCAATCGCGCGAGCGGGAACCGAACGTTTGAAAAAGTTAGCAAAGAAGATATACCGAACACGAGCGAGATTGCGCGCTGGACATGAGTACAGGAATGTCCCGCGTTCAATAACATTCGACCACGCGACGCAGCTGGTGTCGTCATCTTCGGTATAAAGCCCAGGCGAGACCGAAAGCTAAAGAGAAACAAGAGGCCGAAGGTGAAACGACTCGGCCGCACGGCGGCCGGCTGTAAATAATCCGCTGGCAAACAAGCCGCAGTGTTTCATTGCTCTCGTCCCAGACCAGGGGCAACGCACTGGCGCCAAGGTGCTTGATCGAGAACCTCGCTGGGCCAGTTCTGGAGAGGCGCCGGTACCGGTTAAAACAGCAGGAATAAACGGGAAAGTAAAGAAAACAAGAACGGTAAACGTTTACCTTTCACTTTCACTGCACCCAAATTGGGCGCTTCTAGTGGACCAGCCCAGAGACGACCACTTTCTCGGGAGTTGCACTTCTGAGAAATAAGTTGCGCGTACGTTTGCGCGGGGTACAAAATAAACAAAAACTAAATCGTCGCGTGCCTTTCGAACTATTGCATCTCTGACCTGCAGGCAAGCAAGGATAGACGGGGGTCAATTGCGAAGCATACGTGCTGGGCGAGTTCCGGCTATAAAAGTGTCGCATTCGAACGCCCAATCCGTTCCACTACTGAAACTAACAAACTTACACACGCATACGCAAATACATCAACACACACGCAACCAATCTGGCGCGCAAACGACGTACAGTGGTGTTCGAAAGTTCCCATGCCGCGCTGCCATAGGATTACATGGGATAGCGGCCTGCGAACTTTTGACCACCCCTATACATTCGAAGAACGCGCTCCCAGAGTGTCAGAAACGAAGTACAACCAACTTTCGATCGTCCGTACATTCACTGACTACCCCGAACGCAACACATCGGTGCGTTCGAGCCTTAATATTCGATTCGCCTTATTGTTTGATTCCAGCAAGGAGAGATCGTTGGAACGGCGAAAAATTGTTTTTCGAAAGAAAAAGAGATCGGGCCGCTTCCTGCCAAAGCGTAGTCGTTTGTTAGATCACCGTGTTAGATCACCAAAATGCAAGTGTGACTGTTAGGTCTGCTTACCTGGGCGTGTGTGGGTCGATAGACTTCGGCGGCCGAGATGTCGGCAGCACCTGTAATAATTAAGAAAACAAGAATAAGCAACAACGACCAACAGCAAGCAAAGATGATGCAATTTTAGGCATCACTAAAGCCTGATAACTTGGATCTGTTTCTACAGCAGTGCATCTCGCTTGACCCGAACGATGAAAACAAATCTCTGGCGATTTCGGTTTAACGCAGGCTGTATACGGAGAAAACATCGAAGGGTCTCTTAAATACAGGATAACTGACATGAAAAACTAAGCTCAATTAAGGAGCGACAACGCAGGATAATGCACAACCCTGTGTTTCTCGCCTATTTTCTCGGTCCGTGTCATACCTGACAGCGCATTATAATATGAAGACGTACCAACTAGCCCCTGTTACAGCCTTATTATGAATTAAGGAGCGTTCGCCTTGGAGCTGCAATTTTTTTAAAGCAAAGCCTCATGCGGGGAGGCGAAAGCAAAAAATCACACCATCTCCCGCTAAAGGGGACCATGAGGCGATGCGAGGCAGCGTTTCGGCATGTCGAGCCCGCTTTTAAGAGGGGCAGTGGAGAGGGGGAGAGGGAAGGGGAGAGGAGAGGAGGAAAGTAAGTGGAGAGGGTTTGCGCATGCGCAGTAAGGGTGGTCACGCCGCACACCACCGGTTTGAACACCGCCATAAGATGCTTTGCATCTAAAATCCGGCGGTCCTATGTACGCAAACTGCTATCATCATCACTAAGAGGTATGTACAACAGAAATAGGGCAAATCCCACTGGTCCACTAAAAATGAAGAAAGGAACACACGGGCGGCAAACACCAATTAAGATTTCTTGACAGACGTAACCGATAATTGATCGAGACTTTAATGAACCGTTGGGATTGATCCCAGTGATAAACATCGGGCCCGAGCGTTTTAGGTTCCCTGGTTAACCATCTATATGGAATGCTTGGGCGGCGATTTTTTTATTCAGTCTAAAATTGTGTCGCACTGCGCCATGAAAGATAATACCACGTCATTGTTGCTATACTTCGACGCAACGACTATCGGGTCTCTTTTCTTCCTCCTTTTCCGTCACGTATGTAGGAACACAGTGCCTTCTGATATGCCCTGTGTTGCGGAAGATAATTAACTGATAAGCGACCGGTAAGCTGAAAACAAACATACCATGAATCGACTTCTTTGAAACTTTCGAAGTTATTAGGCGGTAACGTATACCGTTCAAGCATACTACAGCCTGGTGGAACTTTTGCGTAATGACGCAAAATGCTGAATTTATGCGCTCTGATTACACGGTGATAAAAACCAGCGAAGGCAATGGCTGAATCTCTGCTCTTGCTTGTGAGATTATAGATTCCCGAATTCGACGTCTATAATTAAACGAAAAAGGTTCGTTTCGGGTTAAAATCGCGCCAGCCCATTAACGGTAGTTTCGAACTTGTTAGCTTTTCTTCAACCCTTATACTCAACATGGTAACCCGACGCGTACGAGCGTTAATTAGACGCCGTGAGGAAGTTGCAAACACGCTCTCATTAAACATAGTTTGACGGCCATACGACCGGCGCAGTCGGGCGGCACCAAAACGCTACGTGATTATACGGGAAGTGTATAACTATAGCACTATAAAAACCCGACCATAAACTAACAGACGGTGAAGTAAACACAGCCCTCGTTGGAACGCTAGATTATTTATTCATTAAAATTAAATAAAAATATACAATGAAATGAGGAGCAAGAACAGCATTTAGTGCTGCAGGCCTGCTTGCTGCCAGGTTTTAACTTCTTTATTGTTTTGTTTTGCTTGCAAAGGCAGTCACTCATTCGCGATGAACAGAGCGCGCCACGCGAAGCCGTTGTAAAATTTTCTCTCATTTTTAATTTACGAGCCTTAATGCTTTCTTATACGCGCGGCAATTGCACGCTCCAGCGTGCGCGAGCGCAAACTCGAACGCACGATCGTTTCAATTAGCGGGCGATAGTGTATAGCCTCTCCAACTCCTGTATCAACAACCGGTTTTATGCAGGAGTAAGAACAAGAAAGCAATAGTAAAACAACGAAAGAGACGATGGTGGTTGTAAGTATATATACAAAATGCAAAGCAGTCTATCGCAGGCGCATGCTTCGTGGAGCTGCCGCCGCCTTTCATATCGCTATGCGTAATAACCTCCTGACGGTTCCGCCGCCATATAGATGGGAGGGCTTTATACATACATACAGGGTGTTCTAGAGAGAAGGAAACACTTGCTGCTGGTGCTGCTGCTGCTGCTTCCCGCGAAATGTGTAAGTCCTGTAATTTTCCTGCACACAGGATAGCCGGTGTATAAAGCGGGGGAGCGAATCTGTAATTTGAAGTTGACAAAAAGACGTGAGCTTATTGGCTCTTCCCGTTGTCGTCGTTGTTGTTGTTGTTGTTGTTGTTGTTTTTCGAAGCCAAGCAGCCTATCACTATTTAAGATTGCACGGCGCGTGTTGCATCTAAAGAGCGCGCGCGCGGCTGGCAAGCACAGGACTCGACAGTTGTGTTCAGCGCGCGCGCTGTGAATACTCGTGTGCGCTTCGTTGTCGGGAAATGTTTCAGCCTGATGTAACTGCTGCGGTGGTATTTCCGTGATAACAGGGGGTATTAGCAAATCGTAATCGCTGCCCGCATAGTGACGCTACGTTCACTAACCTACAGCATCGCAACGTGTACGCGAAAAGCGACGAGACTCCCACTGGTCACTCTATATATTCAACTGCACCGCAAGGCTTTACTTTGCGACGCTTCAGCGCGAAATTGCGTTATGCTAAAGCTTTCTAATCGTTGGTAAATGCACGACTGTACAGAACAAATTCAAATTTCTGCCTTATTAATGCGATTTTAATCTAGCTGGTGAACGTGTAGGTTGCATTACCAACTACGGGCTCGAATATTTAGTTTGAGGCTATCTATGTTCCCAGACAAGGCGAAAATATAACGTTCTCGAACATTTAGCGTCCCGCACACTTTTGTTGTTGCGTGTACATTACGAAAAAAAAAACACGACACAGCAGGCTTGACACATCTGGCGAAACGACGTGTAATTCAAGGCATGTATACTTTCGGGTGGGCGGGGGCCGTGCATTTGCGTGTGCGGCATCAGCGAAGTTTCGCGTATCATCGACGCAATATATTTAACAACATTCGATGCTATACGGGACGTGGGAAATGAATGTTGCTGCAACTGCTTTTGCGAGATCCTGCAGACGGTTGTAATACTCTTTGGCAAGAGAACTGTCTGGCCAGCACGCGAGAACAATTTGCCGCAGAGCAGTTACGACGCTTGTTTCAAGCGGGTACTTAAGTTATGTCGGCAGCAGAGAACCAGCGTGTCAAGAACGAGACTTAACTTTCAAGCAGCGATATTATGTCGAATACGCTTTTTTTTCTGTATTATGGGTTTGACTGTCGTATGATCGTGTCTAGGAGATCTGAAAAGGTCTTTACGCGATATCCTCAATTCAAGAACGAAAAACTTAATCTCGGTATCTACTTATGAAGTTGTATCCCTCTGATGACGATTTTCAGGGAAAGAAAAGAATGCGAAATATAATTCCTCCAGAGGGCGTCTGGAACACAGCAGCTCTCGCGTATATAGTCTTGCACGTGTACCACAGGAACTGGCGTGAGCTCATTTCGGTGGTATATCTCAGCGTTTACCTTATTGTGCTCAAATAGTTATTTGGCCACTGGAAATTTCCGCTATCAAAATCATACCACATTTGACTGCACCTCAATTAAAGTCTACTGATCGTAACAGAGAGACAGTAGAGATTAAACTGAATTTTTTGTCTATCGATTTTTTGTTAGGATGGACCTCCTCAGCCTCTCCTTCACTCTAAGAAAAAAAAGAGTATGTGTGACTCCTTTCGGAGAGTCCTGACTTATCACGTATATGACTCTCTTTAAAGAGTCACGTTAACTCTATTTGGAGATCACTATATTCTCTTAGTCGTGTGACACACAAAGGAGTTAACGTGCCTCTTTAAAGAGAGTCATACGTGGCAAGCCAGAACTCTTACAAAGGAGTCACACATACTCTTTTTTTTTTCTTAAGAGTGTTGGGGAGCGCTATGAATCCCCTTACCCATATGGTACCAGACTGCTGAATATCACTTTTCATTAAAGGGCCCTTAAACCGAGTTCGAAACCACTCCGAGTTCGAAGTCGAGAGAGTTGTCTCTTTCTCGCCTTGACTATACCCTTGCTACACAGGGGTTATATCCTCCTCGCCACTTGTTTCTTTACGACACGCGTGGACAATATCAGTACTGAGCGTAGATCTTATCGGGGCTTCGCGATTTTCGGTTACACGCTGTTATCTCCGCTTGCGCTGTCGAAAACGCACAAAACGAAGTGAAATCAGTTGATCGTATACGCGATAGTCATGCGAGACGAGGTAGAACGGGCGTACGACTGCGTGGCAAAGCAGGTTAGGAGACGATTCACGACTGATATCCCTCATATATGGTCCAATCGACAGCTTATTTATTCATGACGTCACGTGGACAAACAGCCGGCGTCACGAACTGTCCCGAAAAGACGGCAAAACGCCAGCAGAGAATAACGCGCTCGTGTTTTGTATTTTCAAGGGTCGTTTAGGGGCCATTTAACTGTCGTCAATTCCCTCGTACTGCCTCTGGCCTCATGAAACGACGTACTTCGACCTTAGACGAATGAAGAAATAATAACTGTTCCTAATCGGATATGATATCAATTCCCTCGCTCCAAGTACTGATTATACTGTGCAGCTGAATTTTCCCATCACTACGTTGAGGCATGCAGAAGCCAGCCCGAAGACTCCGCCACGCTGCGAGCACGTGAAACCTTCGAACGAGGTTTGAGCGATGGACCACCGAAAGGTCGTTCACCCCGTGGATGCCACGGGGCGGAGTACCGGGCAAGTCACGCTGTTGCTCCTTAGCGGAGTGATCGAGTGGACAGGGGGCGCCACGGGTCATCTTTTGAACCGAAGTCGTTCTTCCTCCTTCTTTCTCAAACTATCTCTACCTCCTCTAGAGGCTACGTGCTAGATGACGGAAGCTTCGGATGTAATATTGCTAGCGACGAGTTGAACTTACAGTGTATCGCTTCATTGTTCAAGTTACCTGTTACAGTTCATTGTTACAGTGTCCCTTCATTGTTTAAGATGCCCTCCACCCCCTCTGTGCGCACGCCTATGTCGCTGGGTAATGATGCTCAGAACGTCCAGGAGGGGCAGCATGCATTCGACATGAAGTCAGTCCAAGGGCACAAACTTCCAAAAAACGCGTACTTCAAATAAAAATGGTGCTACATCGTCGTGTTCCTTTGAGCACCGATGAACACATGTTCACTGCAGTGTATTCCTGCTGCCGCGGCTTCGTCTCAAAATAATATATTATTGCAAAGTCGCTTGAAACGCGCATGGCGGAATCCCTGCTGGGAGAGTAATGTCGTCTGCTCCGGAATTATCCTGCCGTATGTAGCAGACGGCGTCGTTCAGAATCTGCAGTGCAACGACCAGTGAAACAGTCGCCCACCGTTTGAAAGAAGAGACGGATTACGCGCAGAAAACGCAGTGCGGCCTCGGAAAAAAAAAGTAATTGTGTTCCCTACCTCGATGCTCAGAGCGAAGCAAAGTCGCTGCATTCGCGAGCTTTTCGTCCTGCAAATGTGGCGTGTTCTCACGGGTGCCCGAGGGCGAGCAATCTATAAAGATCACGCGCAAAACGTAATGCTGATGAAAAATGGCGAGTCGGTGCTGCGCGCTTCGCGAGATGCAGTGATGCAGCAAAGATTGCAGTGACAAATCGACCGTGTCTAAGTTTTCTGAGCGAGCGCGATCGTTCACGGAAGCGTCGGTGGAGGCAAAAGGCTCACTCCCGTTAGCTCGAAAGAGTAATAAATACTTTAATCAGACTTTTAGTTTTTTTTTCCCCCGCACTACACGCGATATTGCAGATTCCATAAATGCATTCACAAAACACGAACACCTATAATTGCTGGGAACCGTGTTTCTGTGTATTTAGTTTCTACCGCAGAACTGGATATCTTTAAAAAGAAATATTAATTATAATCTTGCTTTGTTGGGTGAGTGTTGACAACACCCTCTTAAGGAAATACACCTGGCTGCAAAAAAAAAAAAAGTCTGTATGACGAAAACCAAAATGCTCCCAAAAGTGTGCGTGTATTTTTTTTTTTTTTTTGCGTTTTGGTGTGGCCATATATACTGCGTGTCCGTTATTGGACATACCACACGCGTAGATTTCCAGGCTTCCCAAAATGTAAATTAGGGTTTATAACCTATTTATTTCCATCGTTTCTTTTTTTTTTTAACGTTCTCGAACGGCTTCGCTATAGACGAGAATGAGAAATCAGAGAAACATTTACAGTTCAGCATTGATTGTTCTTTCATCAGTTGAAAACGTTAAGACTGTCCGGGCAACGATGAAAAGTGAAGAATTATCCCGTCGCACAAGGGCTGAGTTGCTCTAGCAGCACTGTAGTAGAATAATGACCGCGGCAAAACGAAGAATAAACTACGAAGTGTTCCGCTGGAGGAGTGATGTCATTTCGTCTTTCGCAACCGTGAAGTTCTTGACCATTTCGCCCCGAAAAAAATCGCCGTTTCGAACAGCTCTAGCCCAGTTTTTTAATGGTAATGTCTCGCACACTCACCTCTGAACAATTTCAAACGTCTTAGACACGAAATGAAGGCGCGCATTACATTTTAAAAAAATATTCAACATCTCCCTCAGCCACGCTAACGTATCCAGCTCCTCATTAAACTGAGCATCTAACTGACCACCCTTCCCTTTCAGCCTCGGAGCTACTCAAGCCCAGTATAAGCAGGCACTCACGAAAGAGCGAACGCCTTTTCGAGCGTTTTCCGATTTGGCCTATATGTGATATGTGCAACCCTTGACAGTGGACAAATGTCTGTTGAATCAGTTCTTGCATGCCGTCAAGAGAAGACATCACAGCTGAAGGCGACGAAGGCACTGCTGAGGTTTTTAAAGGAGTTGTGACAGAAAATTTGTGAACCTCTGTTTTTTGCTCTTAATCAATCGCTACTGACTCGATAATAGCGGCAACGAAACTCATTTGCCCCAGCGCGAGACGAATGTTTAATTATATGCTCGTATGTTACGACCGGAGGCAGTTTCGATTTCGAAGAGCACTCGGTAACCCCGTGACGTAGATGGTCTACTTGGTAAACAAGACCGCAAGAACCAGTGACGTCACTGGCCAGCTTCTGCTATGTTGTCAGTGCTGCTGTTTCGTTTGCTGTGTTAGCTGTGTTGAGCAGGTGTTGTGCGTTGCGAGTTCTTGTTTCCTCGATTGACAAACCACGTTGCTTATCTAGTGCGGCGATGGACGAAAGAGCTGGCAGGAGTGTAAAGATCAGTAAGAAAAGCTCGATTCACTTTGCGAATCTCGCCGGTAGCTGCGATTTTGTACTTGTAGTCGTTGTCCAACTGAGGCGGCGTTTTCCGCCAGGCTTGGAGTAGCCGCAGCATTAGACGTGCTGAGAGATTTTCGCTGCGATCATTCGTAAAGTAGCAGGATGAGAAGTGACGAAGGAAGCATTGAAATCACGACATTGGCACTCTGTAACAGTGTTTATGCGTAACATGCAAATGACGTGATGTACGCTTTACTGACTCGTATTTATATCAGGCAACGCCGCGTTCTCAAGGCATACCAATTCCACGTACGCACGTCGGAGGGTCGAAGCAGTTATCTGTCCACAACGCAATATGATCCCGGCAGAGGAGAGCTTTAGTTCGTCTGTAGACTTCCTATCGTTTGCGGGCACCTGGTTACCGGAGCTGTTGACGGCTGCAGCAGCAGCAGCAACTGCGTACAGCCGCGTAGGGTGCCTTGATGCCCGCGCGCTCCGCTGAGGGTGAGGACAGGCGCGTCGTCTGCTACGACGGCCCGCCATTGCGAATCCCGCCGCAGCTCGGCAGCATGCGAAACGCGCTACACAAAGCGCTTGCGGTGCGCGGATACGTCCGGAAATAAGTGCACGCTAGTGAGCTTGCTCTTTTTCTTTTCTTTTTTGAAGCTTGAGCAGCTTTTATTGCTGTTCTTGCCTAAATGTTTATTAAGGAAGCATGTAATTCATGTAAGCTGACGGCCTGTGCATGTCTTATGCGCTAGATGTAGACGTAGACTGTTATGTTGAAAACGAATCCTCTTCCTTACGCCGGAAACGAAAAACTCTAAAGCCTTAATTAATTTTCTCGTAAGCTCTGCATTCCAAATACACAAATAATCGTTTAAGGTATTTGTATACGTGTCAGCAGCTGCAGTATATGTATCTGAACACACACAATTTAGTGTTGCATAGCTACCTAAGCGCGATTAAAGTGGCTCATTTTGCTAAGTTTGCAAACAATTTTACTCATTTATTATAAATGGCATCATACATATATTGAACACAGAATAAAGGGCCGAGGGGCAGTATGGTGCGAATATCCTGCTAAAATGAAACGAAAGCTTCTTTATCATTATTATTGCTGACATTTTTTGCTCACAATCTGTAGCCGCTACTGTATCGGCACTCGAGTTGCACCTTGAGTCCTTATCAAAACGATGAATACGTTGTTGAGTGGTATGCCGTAAAACTTTGCATGCGCGCAGTATCAGTGCGTTTTTCCTTCTTTTTGTATCTGCAGTTTCTTTCTCTGTATTTGCAGATTTTCTCGCATGCCCAAATTATTGAGTGTTTCCAATACTGTTTTACACTTTGTGCGGCAGATGCACGGCGTCGTTTATTTGTCTCTTTTACTAATAATAAAATCTGGGGTTTTACTTGCCAGAACCACGATATGATTATGAGGCACGCCGTACTGGAGGGCTGCATGAATTTTGACCAACTGGTGTTCATTAACCTGCACTGACATCGCACAGTACACGGGCCTCTAGCATTTCGCCTCCACCTAAATGCGACCGCCGCGGCCGGGATCGAACCCGTGACTTTCGGGTCAGCAGTAGAGGACGTATCTTTTAAGGCAACAGCCTTAAATGCCTCATCAAACGCGAAATTTGAGCGTCGGCGTCCCGCGTCTACGGCGTCAGCATACCACGACGTCGGGGACGAGGGATGCAAAAAATTATCACGTGATGACGTCACCATATGACGTCATCACGGCTTCACAAATTTTGACGTGACGTCATATGATGACGTTATCACATGACATCGTAGCTTGGTCAAAAGTGGGCAGATCACGGAGGCAGTGCACAACCAGGTGAGGTGCCTCCGATCTTGGAGGCAATGCAAAACCGCGCTTTGGGCGCAAAAAACTGAGAAGAAGAAGATGGCTTTCGCTTTCGAGCCGTCTTAAGCGAACGCATAAGGGAGCCTGTGAGTTTTTATTTCATTAACTGGTTTTCCATGACGTACTCATTGTACAACTTGATTTTGTTTCTTGTATTTTTTTACTGACATAGCGTGTCTACTGTACACAATGCTTCCCCGTCTTCTTGTTTTCATGCGTCTTCTTTGTATAGACGCTTCGCGAGAACTGTTTGTATGCGCATCCCTGTATGAGCCTTCAGGGCTTACATTATTAATAAATAAATTATGCTTGCTCAAAGAAATAAAATACTGAATGTGTGTGTGTGTGTGTGTGTGTGTGTGTGTGTGTGTGTGTGTGTGTGTGTGTGTGTGTGTGTGTGTGTGTGTGTGTGTGTGTGTGTGTGTGTGTGTGTGTGTGTGTGTGTGTGTGTGTGCGCGTGCGTGCGTGCGTGCGTGCGTGCGCGCGTTAATATCCAGTGTACAGGCCATTTATTTGTGTGCATTAAAGCTGCGCTGACAGAAGCAATTACACAAATAAAACGCAAATTACACAATAAAACACAACTGTCACTGGTCGATTCACAGTGATCGTAAATGATTAAGAAAAACAGGCACTGCGTAATTATTTAAGAGAGGACGAAAATGTAACCTTGAAACACAGAAACAGGAAAGCATAAAAAACATTTAACTGCACACATACATACATGGGCATCAGAGCAGCACAGAAGGCGTACTTGAAACACGGAAAGGAATATAAAAAACAAGAACCCGGCGTGGTTTTAGTTATGGTGCTTGACTGGTGACCCGAAGGTTGCGGGATGGAATCCCGGCCGCAGCGGCCACATTTCGATGGAGGTGAAATGACAGAGGCCCGCGTACTTAGATTTAGGTGTACGTTGAAGTACAACAGATGGTCAAAATTTCGGGAGCTTTCCACTATATACGGCGCCTCTCATAATCATATCGGGGTTCTTGGGACGTAAATTCTCACAAATAATAATTAGGAAAAAAGAAGGATCTGATCTGCAGACAAACACGCATAATATATTCCACGACACATTTTAAATCACAAAAATAGCGAAAGCAAAAATCAAAGGCAGATACAGGACCAACCAAGTGCAGTAAAGAATGTTTGCGAAGAAAAATGCAGGATTCATGCACACGTGAAATAAAGCATTTTAAGCATGTAGCTGATATCAGTCTGTCCATTTATTACGCAAGGTTAACACCGGCAGAATTTATCCTTGCATGTGCATTCGAAATACCGGCCGGAAACTTACGCTGCAAGTGCATAATGTGTTCTTCGGATGCCGCTTGTAACGTTTGATTTTTACTGTCCAAAGAAACCTCGTATCTTCTAAAACGATACAGGTCCCAGCGCTTCTGGAATGATTGGTGCACTGCGGCACGCAACACCCGGTCATGGTGACGGTAGCGATTGCATAAAACTGGAGGAAAACGAGCACCGACCTAAAAACAGCACGCGCGCCACGCACAAGTGACCGGGCGCGGGATTCAAAATGGCGGCCACGCTGCCGCCAAGGCTGAGGAGGCGGCATCTGCCCTTTCAAAAGCTGACACCACTCTAAGCGGGGGCGCGCGCATCGAGGCACTCTACAGCCGCGGAGCCCGTAGCGACATCTTGTGGCGTTTTGTCCAACTACAATAATTTTTTTTTTCTATTTTTTCCGTCGCGTTGTAGTTCTTGTCGGGAAAAAAGCAATGAGAATACTGTGAGTTGCTAATTATCTCACTGCAAATGCTTTACTTGAATCAGTAAGCGGGTAAGTCGCTGCGATGTTATATCGTAGGTCTCTGGTTAGGCTAGGCGTCATCAGGTGTCGCTACCAGCTTTGTCGGTCTCGTACACGCCTCCGGTAACCCGGCCAGAACTCGTGACGTACGTGGTATCCACTCCGTGACCTCATCGTCTTTGCTTCCTT